>NW_027444490.1:0-22037 GCF_048569485.1 Anomaloglossus baeobatrachus | reverse complement strand
CCCTCCCTCTGGGGCCCTTTCTCGGCCCCCGGGCTGCCCCCTCCCTCTGGGGCCCTTTCTCGGCCCCCGGGCTGCCCCCTCCCTCTGGGGCCCTTTCTCGGCCCCCGGGCTGCCCCCTCCCTCTGGGGCCCTTTCTCGGCCCCCGGGCTGCCCCCTCCCTCTGGGGCCCTTTCTCGGCCCCCGGGCTGCCCCCTCCCTCTGGGGCCCTTTCTCGGCCCCCGGGCTGCCCCCTCCCTCTGGGGCCCTTTCTCGGCCCCCGGGCTGCCCCCTCCCTCTGGGGCCCTTTCTCGGCCCCCGGGCTGCCCCCTCCCTCTGGGGCCCTTTCTCGGCCCCCGGGCTGCCCCCTCCCTCTGGGGCCCTTTCTCGGCCCCCGGGCTGCCCCCTCCCTCTGGGGCCCTTTCTCGGCCCCCGGGCTGCCCCCTCCCTCTGGGGCCCTTTCTCGGCCCCCGGGCTGCCCCCTCCCTCTGGGGCCCTTTCTCGGCCCCCGGGCTGCCCCCTCCCTCTGGGGCCCTTTCTCGGCCCCCGGGCTGCCCCCTCCCTCTGGGGCCCTTTCTCGGCCCCCGGGCTGCCCCCTCCCTCTGGGGCCCTTTCTCGGCCCCCGGGCTGCCCCCTCCCTCTGGGGCCCTTTCTCGGCCCCCGGGCTGCCCCCTCCCTCTGGGGCCCTTTCTCGGCCCCCGGGCTGCCCCCTCCCTCTGGGGCCCTTTCTCGGCCCCCGGGCTGCCCCCTCCCTCTGGGGCCCTTTCTCGGCCCCCGGGCTGCCCCCTCCCTCTGGGGCCCTTTCTCGGCCCCCGGGCTGCCCCCTCCCTCTGGGGCCCTTTCTCGGCCCCCGGGCTGCCCCCTCCCTCTGGGGCCCTTTCTCGGCCCCCGGGCTGCCCCCTCCCTCTGGGGCCCTTTCTCGGCCCCCGGGCTGCCCCCTCCCTCTGGGGCCCTTTCTCGGCCCCCGGGCTGCCCCCTCCCTCTGGGGCCCTTTCTCGGCCCCCGGGCTGCCCCCTCCCTCTGGGGCCCTTTCTCGGCCCCCGGGCTGCCCCCTCCCTCTGGGGCCCTTTCTCGGCCCC
Organism: Anomaloglossus baeobatrachus; assembly: GCF_048569485.1. Lineage (NCBI taxonomy): Eukaryota > Metazoa > Chordata > Amphibia > Anura > Aromobatidae > Anomaloglossus > Anomaloglossus baeobatrachus. Next base: position 20,982 of record NW_027444490.1, on the reverse strand, counting down.
CGGGCTGCCCCCTCCCTCTGGGGCCCTTTCTCGGCCCCCGGGCTGCCCCCTCCCTCTGGGGCCCTTTCTCGGCCCCCGGGCTGCCCCCTCCCTCTGGGGCCCTTTCTCGGCCCCCGGGCTGCCCCCTCCCTCTGGGGCCCTTTCTCGGCCCCCGGGCTGCCCCCTCCCTCTGGGGCCCTTTCTCGGCCCCCGGGCTGCCCCCTCCCTCTGGGGCCCTTTCTCGGCCCCCGGGCTGCCCCCTCCCTCTGGGGCCCTTTCTCGGCCCCCGGGCTGCCCCCTCCCTCTGGGGCCCTTTCTCGGCCCCCGGGCTGCCCCCTCCCTCTGGGGCCCTTTCTCGGCCCCCGGGCTGCCCCCTCCCTCTGGGGCCCTTTCTCGGCCCCCGGGCTGCCCCCTCCCTCTGGGGCCCTTTCTCGGCCCCCGGGCTGCCCCCTCCCTCTGGGGCCCTTTCTCGGCCCCCGGGCTGCCCCCTCCCTCTGGGGCCCTTTCTCGGCCCCCGGGCTGCCCCCTCCCTCTGGGGCCCTTTCTCGGCCCCCGGGCTGCCCCCTCCCTCTGGGGCCCTTTCTCGGCCCCCGGGCTGCCCCCTCCCTCTGGGGCCCTTTCTCGGCCCCCGGGCTGCCCCCTCCCTCTGGGGCCCTTTCTCGGCCCCCGGGCTGCCCCCTCCCTCTGGGGCCCTTTCTCGGCCCCCGGGCTGCCCCCTCCCTCTGGGGCCCTTTCTCGGCCCCCGGGCTGCCCCCTCCCTCTGGGGCCCTTTCTCGGCCCCCGGGCTGCCCCCTCCCTCTGGGGCCCTTTCTCGGCCCCCGGGCTGCCCCCTCCCTCTGGGGCCCTTTCTCGGCCCCCGGGCTGCCCCCTCCCTCTGGGGCCCTTTCTCGGCCCCCGGGCTGCCCCCTCCCTCTGGGGCCCTTTCTCGGCCCCCGGGCTGCCCCCTCCCTCTGGGGCCCTTTCTCGGCCCCCGGGCTGCCCCCTCCCTCTGGGGCCCTTTCTCGGCCCCCGGGCTGCCCCCTCCCTCTGGGGCCCTTTCCGCCCCCGGGCTGCCCCCTCCCTCTGGGGCCCTTTCTCGGCCCCCGGGCTGCCCCCTCCCTCTGGGGCCCTTTCTCGGCCCCCGGGCTGCCCCCTCCCTCTGGGGCCCTTTCTCGGCCCCCGGGCTGCCCCCTCCCTCTGGGGCCCTTTCTCGGCCCCCGGGCTGCCCCCTCCCTCTGGGGCCCTTTCTCGGCCCCCGGGCTGCCCCCTCCCTCTGGGGCCCTTTCTCGGCCCCCGGGCTGCCCCCTCCCTCTGGGGCCCTTTCTCGGCCCCCGGGCTGCCCCCTCCCTCTGGGGCCCTTTCTCGGCCCCCGGGCTGCCCCCTCCCTCTGGGGCCCTTTCTCGGCCCCCGGGCTGCCCCCTCCCTCTGGGGCCCTTTCTCGGCCCCCGGGCTGCCCCCTCCCTCTGGGGCCCTTTCTCGGCCCCCGGGCTGCCCCCTCCCTCTGGGGCCCTTTCTCGGCCCCCGGGCTGCCCCCTCCCTCTGGGGCCCTTTCTCGGCCCCCGGGCTGCCCCCTCCCTCTGGGGCCCTTTCTCGGCCCCCGGGCTGCCCCCTCCCTCTGGGGCCCTTTCTCGGCCCCCGGGCTGCCCCCTCCCTCTGGGGCCCTTTCTCGGCCCCCGGGCTGCCCCCTCCCTCTGGGGCCCTTTCTCGGCCCCCGGGCTGCCCCCTCCCTCTGGGGCCCTTTCTCGGCCCCCGGGCTGCCCCCTCCCTCTGGGGCCCTTTCTCGGCCCCCGGGCTGCCCCCTCCCTCTGGGGCCCTTTCTCGGCCCCCGGGCTGCCCCCTCCCTCTGGGGCCCTTTCTCGGCCCCCGGGCTGCCCCCTCCCTCTGGGGCCCTTTCTCGGCCCCCGGGCTGCCCCCTCCCTCTGGGGCCCTTTCTCGGCCCCCGGGCTGCCCCCTCCCTCTGGGGCCCTTTCTCGGCCCCCGGGCTGCCCCCTCCCTCTGGGGCCCTTTCTCGGCCCCCGGGCTGCCCCCTCCCTCTGGGGCCCTTTCTCGGCCCCCGGGCTGCCCCCTCCCTCTGGGGCCCTTTCTCGGCCCCCGGGCTGCCCCCTCCCTCTGGGGCCCTTTCTCGGCCCCCGGGCTGCCCCCTCCCTCTGGGGCCCTTTCTCGGCCCCCGGGCTGCCCCCTCCCTCTGGGGCCCTTTCTCGGCCCCCGGGCTGCCCCCTCCCTCTGGGGCCCTTTCTCGGCCCCCGGGCTGCCCCCTCCCTCTGGGGCCCTTTCTCGGCCCCCGGGCTGCCCCCTCCCTCTGGGGCCCTTTCTCGGCCCCCGGGCTGCCCCCTCCCTCTGGGGCCCTTTCTCGGCCCCCGGGCTGCCCCCTCCCTCTGGGGCCCTTTCTCGGCCCCCGGGCTGCCCCCTCCCTCTGGGGCCCTTTCTCGGCCCCCGGGCTGCCCCCTCCCTCTGGGGCCCTTTCTCGGCCCCCGGGCTGCCCCCTCCCTCTGGGGCCCTTTCTCGGCCCCCGGGCTGCCCCCTCCCTCTGGGGCCCTTTCTCGGCCCCCGGGCTGCCCCCTCCCTCTGGGGCCCTTTCTCGGCCCCCGGGCTGCCCCCTCCCTCTGGGGCCCTTTCTCGGCCCCCGGGCTGCCCCCTCCCTCTGGGGCCCTTTCTCGGCCCCCGGGCTGCCCCCTCCCTCTGGGGCCCTTTCTCGGCCCCCGGGCTGCCCCCTCCCTCTGGGGCCCTTTCTCGGCCCCCGGGCTGCCCCCTCCCTCTGGGGCCCTTTCTCGGCCCCCGGGCTGCCCCCTCCCTCTGGGGCCCTTTCTCGGCCCCCGGGCTGCCCCCTCCCTCTGGGGCCCTTTCTCGGCCCCCGGGCTGCCCCCTCCCTCTGGGGCCCTTTCTCGGCCCCCGGGCTGCCCCCTCCCTCTGGGGCCCTTTCTCGGCCCCCGGGCTGCCCCCTCCCTCTGGGGCCCTTTCTCGGCCCCCGGGCTGCCCCCTCCCTCTGGGGCCCTTTCTCGGCCCCCGGGCTGCCCCCTCCCTCTGGGGCCCTTTCTCGGCCCCCGGGCTGCCCCCTCCCTCTGGGGCCCTTTCTCGGCCCCCGGGCTGCCCCCTCCCTCTGGGGCCCTTTCTCGGCCCCCGGGCTGCCCCCTCCCTCTGGGGCCCTTTCTCGGCCCCCGGGCTGCCCCCTCCCTCTGGGGCCCTTTCTCGGCCCCCGGGCTGCCCCCTCCCTCTGGGGCCCTTTCTCGGCCCCCGGGCTGCCCCCTCCCTCTGGGGCCCTTTCTCGGCCCCCGGGCTGCCCCCTCCCTCTGGGGCCCTTTCTCGGCCCCCGGGCTGCCCCCTCCCTCTGGGGCCCTTTCTCGGCCCCCGGGCTGCCCCCTCCCTCTGGGGCCCTTTCTCGGCCCCCGGGCTGCCCCCTCCCTCTGGGGCCCTTTCTCGGCCCCCGGGCTGCCCCCTCCCTCTGGGGCCCTTTCTCGGCCCCCGGGCTGCCCCCTCCCTCTGGGGCCCTTTCTCGGCCCCCGGGCTGCCCCCTCCCTCTGGGGCCCTTTCTCGGCCCCCGGGCTGCCCCCTCCCTCTGGGGCCCTTTCTCGGCCCCCGGGCTGCCCCCTCCCTCTGGGGCCCTTTCTCGGCCCCCGGGCTGCCCCCTCCCTCTGGGGCCCTTTCTCGGCCCCCGGGCTGCCCCCTCCCTCTGGGGCCCTTTCTCGGCCCCCGGGCTGCCCCCTCCCTCTGGGGCCCTTTCTCGGCCCCCGGGCTGCCCCCTCCCTCTGGGGCCCTTTCTCGGCCCCCGGGCTGCCCCCTCCCTCTGGGGCCCTTTCTCGGCCCCCGGGCTGCCCCCTCCCTCTGGGGCCCTTTCTCGGCCCCCGGGCTGCCCCCTCCCTCTGGGGCCCTTTCTCGGCCCCCGGGCTGCCCCCTCCCTCTGGGGCCCTTTCTCGGCCCCCGGGCTGCCCCCTCCCTCTGGGGCCCTTTCTCGGCCCCCGGGCTGCCCCCTCCCTCTGGGGCCCTTTCTCGGCCCCCGGGCTGCCCCCTCCCTCTGGGGCCCTTTCTCGGCCCCCGGGCTGCCCCCTCCCTCTGGGGCCCTTTCTCGGCCCCCGGGCTGCCCCCTCCCTCTGGGGCCCTTTCTCGGCCCCCGGGCTGCCCCCTCCCTCTGGGGCCCTTTCTCGGCCCCCGGGCTGCCCCCTCCCTCTGGGGCCCTTTCTCGGCCCCCGGGCTGCCCCCTCCCTCTGGGGCCCTTTCTCGGCCCCCGGGCTGCCCCCTCCCTCTGGGGCCCTTTCTCGGCCCCCGGGCTGCCCCCTCCCTCTGGGGCCCTTTCTCGGCCCCCGGGCTGCCCCCTCCCTCTGGGGCCCTTTCTCGGCCCCCGGGCTGCCCCCTCCCTCTGGGGCCCTTTCTCGGCCCCCGGGCTGCCCCCTCCCTCTGGGGCCCTTTCTCGGCCCCCGGGCTGCCCCCTCCCTCTGGGGCCCTTTCTCGGCCCCCGGGCTGCCCCCTCCCTCTGGGGCCCTTTCTCGGCCCCCGGGCTGCCCCCTCCCTCTGGGGCCCTTTCTCGGCCCCCGGGCTGCCCCCTCCCTCTGGGGCCCTTTCTCGGCCCCCGGGCTGCCCCCTCCCTCTGGGGCCCTTTCTCGGCCCCCGGGCTGCCCCCTCCCTCTGGGGCCCTTTCTCGGCCCCCGGGCTGCCCCCTCCCTCTGGGGCCCTTTCTCGGCCCCCGGGCTGCCCCCTCCCTCTGGGGCCCTTTCTCGGCCCCCGGGCTGCCCCCTCCCTCTGGGGCCCTTTCTCGGCCCCCGGGCTGCCCCCTCCCTCTGGGGCCCTTTCTCGGCCCCCGGGCTGCCCCCTCCCTCTGGGGCCCTTTCTCGGCCCCCGGGCTGCCCCCTCCCTCTGGGGCCCTTTCTCGGCCCCCGGGCTGCCCCCTCCCTCTGGGGCCCTTTCTCGGCCCCCGGGCTGCCCCCTCCCTCTGGGGCCCTTTCTCGGCCCCCGGGCTGCCCCCTCCCTCTGGGGCCCTTTCTCGGCCCCCGGGCTGCCCCCTCCCTCTGGGGCCCTTTCTCGGCCCCCGGGCTGCCCCCTCCCTCTGGGGCCCTTTCTCGGCCCCCGGGCTGCCCCCTCCCTCTGGGGCCCTTTCTCGGCCCCCGGGCTGCCCCCTCCCTCTGGGGCCCTTTCTCGGCCCCCGGGCTGCCCCCTCCCTCTGGGGCCCTTTCTCGGCCCCCGGGCTGCCCCCTCCCTCTGGGGCCCTTTCTCGGCCCCCGGGCTGCCCCCTCCCTCTGGGGCCCTTTCTCGGCCCCCGGGCTGCCCCCTCCCTCTGGGGCCCTTTCTCGGCCCCCGGGCTGCCCCCTCCCTCTGGGGCCCTTTCTCGGCCCCCGGGCTGCCCCCTCCCTCTGGGGCCCTTTCTCGGCCCCCGGGCTGCCCCCTCCCTCTGGGGCCCTTTCTCGGCCCCCGGGCTGCCCCCTCCCTCTGGGGCCCTTTCTCGGCCCCCGGGCTGCCCCCTCCCTCTGGGGCCCTTTCTCGGCCCCCGGGCTGCCCCCTCCCTCTGGGGCCCTTTCTCGGCCCCCGGGCTGCCCCCTCCCTCTGGGGCCCTTTCTCGGCCCCCGGGCTGCCCCCTCCCTCTGGGGCCCTTTCTCGGCCCCCGGGCTGCCCCCTCCCTCTGGGGCCCTTTCTCGGCCCCCGGGCTGCCCCCTCCCTCTGGGGCCCTTTCTCGGCCCCCGGGCTGCCCCCTCCCTCTGGGGCCCTTTCTCGGCCCCCGGGCTGCCCCCTCCCTCTGGGGCCCTTTCTCGGCCCCCGGGCTGCCCCCTCCCTCTGGGGCCCTTTCTCGGCCCCCGGGCTGCCCCCTCCCTCTGGGGCCCTTTCTCGGCCCCCGGGCTGCCCCCTCCCTCTGGGGCCCTTTCTCGGCCCCCGGGCTGCCCCCTCCCTCTGGGGCCCTTTCTCGGCCCCCGGGCTGCCCCCTCCCTCTGGGGCCCTTTCTCGGCCCCCGGGCTGCCCCCTCCCTCTGGGGCCCTTTCTCGGCCCCCGGGCTGCCCCCTCCCTCTGGGGCCCTTTCTCGGCCCCCGGGCTGCCCCCTCCCTCTGGGGCCCTTTCTCGGCCCCCGGGCTGCCCCCTCCCTCTGGGGCCCTTTCTCGGCCCCCGGGCTGCCCCCTCCCTCTGGGGCCCTTTCTCGGCCCCCGGGCTGCCCCCTCCCTCTGGGGCCCTTTCTCGGCCCCCGGGCTGCCCCCTCCCTCTGGGGCCCTTTCTCGGCCCCCGGGCTGCCCCCTCCCTCTGGGGCCCTTTCTCGGCCCCCGGGCTGCCCCCTCCCTCTGGGGCCCTTTCTCGGCCCCCGGGCTGCCCCCTCCCTCTGGGGCCCTTTCTCGGCCCCCGGGCTGCCCCCTCCCTCTGGGGCCCTTTCTCGGCCCCCGGGCTGCCCCCTCCCTCTGGGGCCCTTTCTCGGCCCCCGGGCTGCCCCCTCCCTCTGGGGCCCTTTCTCGGCCCCCGGGCTGCCCCCTCCCTCTGGGGCCCTTTCTCGGCCCCCGGGCTGCCCCCTCCCTCTGGGGCCCTTTCTCGGCCCCCGGGCTGCCCCCTCCCTCTGGGGCCCTTTCTCGGCCCCCGGGCTGCCCCCTCCCTCTGGGGCCCTTTCTCGGCCCCCGGGCTGCCCCCTCCCTCTGGGGCCCTTTCTCGGCCCCCGGGCTGCCCCCTCCCTCTGGGGCCCTTTCTCGGCCCCCGGGCTGCCCCCTCCCTCTGGGGCCCTTTCTCGGCCCCCGGGCTGCCCCCTCCCTCTGGGGCCCTTTCTCGGCCCCCGGGCTGCCCCCTCCCTCTGGGGCCCTTTCTCGGCCCCCGGGCTGCCCCCTCCCTCTGGGGCCCTTTCTCGGCCCCCGGGCTGCCCCCTCCCTCTGGGGCCCTTTCTCGGCCCCCGGGCTGCCCCCTCCCTCTGGGGCCCTTTCTCGGCCCCCGGGCTGCCCCCTCCCTCTGGGGCCCTTTCTCGGCCCCCGGGCTGCCCCCTCCCTCTGGGGCCCTTTCTCGGCCCCCGGGCTGCCCCCTCCCTCTGGGGCCCTTTCTCGGCCCCCGGGCTGCCCCCTCCCTCTGGGGCCCTTTCTCGGCCCCCGGGCTGCCCCCTCCCTCTGGGGCCCTTTCTCGGCCCCCGGGCTGCCCCCTCCCTCTGGGGCCCTTTCTCGGCCCCCGGGCTGCCCCCTCCCTCTGGGGCCCTTTCTCGGCCCCCGGGCTGCCCCCTCCCTCTGGGGCCCTTTCTCGGCCCCCGGGCTGCCCCCTCCCTCTGGGGCCCTTTCTCGGCCCCCGGGCTGCCCCCTCCCTCTGGGGCCCTTTCTCGGCCCCCGGGCTGCCCCCTCCCTCTGGGGCCCTTTCTCGGCCCCCGGGCTGCCCCCTCCCTCTGGGGCCCTTTCTCGGCGCCCCCGGGCTGCCCCCTCCCTCTGGGGCCCTTTCTCGGCCCCCGGGCTGCCCCCTCCCTCTGGGGCCCTTTCTCGGCCCCCGGGCTGCCCCCTCCCTCTGGGGCCCTTTCTCGGCCCCCGGGCTGCCCCCTCCCTCTGGGGCCCTTTCTCGGCCCCCGGGCTGCCCCCTCCCTCTGGGGCCCTTTCTCGGCCCCCGGGCTGCCCCCTCCCTCTGGGGCCCTTTCTCGGCCCCCGGGCTGCCCCCTCCCTCTGGGGCCCTTTCTCGGCCCCCGGGCTGCCCCCTCCCTCTGGGGCCCTTTCTCGGCCCCCGGGCTGCCCCCTCCCTCTGGGGCCCTTTCTCGGCCCCCGGGCTGCCCCCTCCCTCTGGGGCCCTTTCTCGGCCCCCGGGCTGCCCCCTCCCTCTGGGGCCCTTTCTCGGCCCCCGGGCTGCCCCCTCCCTCTGGGGCCCTTTCTCGGCCCCCGGGCTGCCCCCTCCCTCTGGGGCCCTTTCTCGGCCCCCGGGCTGCCCCCTCCCTCTGGGGCCCTTTCTCGGCCCCCGGGCTGCCCCCTCCCTCTGGGGCCCTTTCTCGGCCCCCGGGCTGCCCCCTCCCTCTGGGGCCCTTTCTCGGCCCCCGGGCTGCCCCCTCCCTCTGGGGCCCTTTCTCGGCCCCCGGGCTGCCCCCTCCCTCTGGGGCCCTTTCTCGGCCCCCGGGCTGCCCCCTCCCTCTGGGGCCCTTTCTCGGCCCCCGGGCTGCCCCCTCCCTCTGGGGCCCTTTCTCGGCCCCCGGGCTGCCCCCTCCCTCTGGGGCCCTTTCTCGGCCCCCGGGCTGCCCCCTCCCTCTGGGGCCCTTTCTCGGCCCCCGGGCTGCCCCCTCCCTCTGGGGCCCTTTCTCGGCCCCCGGGCTGCCCCCTCCCTCTGGGGCCCTTTCTCGGCCCCCGGGCTGCCCCCTCCCTCTGGGGCCCTTTCTCGGCCCCCGGGCTGCCCCCTCCCTCTGGGGCCCTTTCTCGGCCCCCGGGCTGCCCCCTCCCTCTGGGGCCCTTTCTCGGCCCCCGGGCTGCCCCCTCCCTCTGGGGCCCTTTCTCGGCCCCCGGGCTGCCCCCTCCCTCTGGGGCCCTTTCTCGGCCCCCGGGCTGCCCCCTCCCTCTGGGGCCCTTTCTCGGCCCCCGGGCTGCCCCCTCCCTCTGGGGCCCTTTCTCGGCCCCCGGGCTGCCCCCTCCCTCTGGGGCCCTTTCTCGGCCCCCGGGCTGCCCCCTCCCTCTGGGGCCCTTTCTCGGCCCCCGGGCTGCCCCCTCCCTCTGGGGCCCTTTCTCGGCCCCCGGGCTGCCCCCTCCCTCTGGGGCCCTTTCTCGGCCCCCGGGCTGCCCCCTCCCTCTGGGGCCCTTTCTCGGCCCCCGGGCTGCCCCCTCCCTCTGGGGCCCTTTCTCGGCCCCCGGGCTGCCCCCTCCCTCTGGGGCCCTTTCTCGGCCCCCGGGCTGCCCCCTCCCTCTGGGGCCCTTTCTCGGCCCCCGGGCTGCCCCCTCCCTCTGGGGCCCTTTCTCGGCCCCCGGGCTGCCCCCTCCCTCTGGGGCCCTTTCTCGGCCCCCGGGCTGCCCCCTCCCTCTGGGGCCCTTTCTCGGCCCCCGGGCTGCCCCCTCCCTCTGGGGCCCTTTCTCGGCCCCCGGGCTGCCCCCTCCCTCTGGGGCCCTTTCTCGGCCCCCGGGCTGCCCCCTCCCTCTGGGGCCCTTTCTCGGCCCCCGGGCTGCCCCCTCCCTCTGGGGCCCTTTCTCGGCCCCCGGGCTGCCCCCTCCCTCTGGGGCCCTTTCTCGGCCCCCGGGCTGCCCCCTCCCTCTGGGGCCCTTTCTCGGCCCCCGGGCTGCCCCCTCCCTCTGGGGCCCTTTCTCGGCCCCCGGGCTGCCCCCTCCCTCTGGGGCCCTTTCTCGGCCCCCGGGCTGCCCCCTCCCTCTGGGGCCCTTTCTCGGCCCCCGGGCTGCCCCCTCCCTCTGGGGCCCTTTCTCGGCCCCCGGGCTGCCCCCTCCCTCTGGGGCCCTTTCTCGGCCCCCGGGCTGCCCCCTCCCTCTGGGGCCCTTTCTCGGCCCCCGGGCTGCCCCCTCCCTCTGGGGCCCTTTCTCGGCCCCCGGGCTGCCCCCTCCCTCTGGGGCCCTTTCTCGGCCCCCGGGCTGCCCCCTCCCTCTGGGGCCCTTTCTCGGCCCCCGGGCTGCCCCCTCCCTCTGGGGCCCTTTCTCGGCCCCCGGGCTGCCCCCTCCCTCTGGGGCCCTTTCTCGGCCCCCGGGCTGCCCCCTCCCTCTGGGGCCCTTTCTCGGCCCCCGGGCTGCCCCCTCCCTCTGGGGCCCTTTCTCGGCCCCCGGGCTGCCCCCTCCCTCTGGGGCCCTTTCTCGGCCCCCGGGCTGCCCCCTCCCTCTGGGGCCCTTTCTCGGCCCCCGGGCTGCCCCCTCCCTCTGGGGCCCTTTCTCGGCCCCCGGGCTGCCCCCTCCCTCTGGGGCCCTTTCTCGGCCCCCGGGCTGCCCCCTCCCTCTGGGGCCCTTTCTCGGCCCCCGGGCTGCCCCCTCCCTCTGGGGCCCTTTCTCGGCCCCCGGGCTGCCCCCTCCCTCTGGGGCCCTTTCTCGGCCCCCGGGCTGCCCCCTCCCTCTGGGGCCCTTTCTCGGCCCCCGGGCTGCCCCCTCCCTCTGGGGCCCTTTCTCGGCCCCCGGGCTGCCCCCTCCCTCTGGGGCCCTTTCTCGGCCCCCGGGCTGCCCCCTCCCTCTGGGGCCCTTTCTCGGCCCCCGGGCTGCCCCCTCCCTCTGGGGCCCTTTCTCGGCCCCCGGGCTGCCCCCTCCCTCTGGGGCCCTTTCTCGGCCCCCGGGCTGCCCCCTCCCTCTGGGGCCCTTTCTCGGCCCCCGGGCTGCCCCCTCCCTCTGGGGCCCTTTCTCGGCCCCCGGGCTGCCCCCTCCCTCTGGGGCCCTTTCTCGGCCCCCGGGCTGCCCCCTCCCTCTGGGGCCCTTTCTCGGCCCCCGGGCTGCCCCCTCCCTCTGGGGCCCTTTCTCGGCCCCCGGGCTGCCCCCTCCCTCTGGGGCCCTTTCTCGGCCCCCGGGCTGCCCCCTCCCTCTGGGGCCCTTTCTCGGCCCCCGGGCTGCCCCCTCCCTCTGGGGCCCTTTCTCGGCCCCCGGGCTGCCCCCTCCCTCTGGGGCCCTTTCTCGGCCCCCGGGCTGCCCCCTCCCTCTGGGGCCCTTTCTCGGCCCCCGGGCTGCCCCCTCCCTCTGGGGCCCTTTCTCGGCCCCCGGGCTGCCCCCTCCCTCTGGGGCCCTTTCTCGGCCCCCGGGCTGCCCCCTCCCTCTGGGGCCCTTTCTCGGCCCCCGGGCTGCCCCCTCCCTCTGGGGCCCTTTCTCGGCCCCCGGGCTGCCCCCTCCCTCTGGGGCCCTTTCTCGGCCCCCGGGCTGCCCCCTCCCTCTGGGGCCCTTTCTCGGCCCCCGGGCTGCCCCCTCCCTCTGGGGCCCTTTCTCGGCCCCCGGGCTGCCCCCTCCCTCTGGGGCCCTTTCTCGGCCCCCGGGCTGCCCCCTCCCTCTGGGGCCCTTTCTCGGCCCCCGGGCTGCCCCCTCCCTCTGGGGCCCTTTCTCGGCCCCCGGGCTGCCCCCTCCCTCTGGGGCCCTTTCTCGGCCCCCGGGCTGCCCCCTCCCTCTGGGGCCCTTTCTCGGCCCCCGGGCTGCCCCCTCCCTCTGGGGCCCTTTCTCGGCCCCCGGGCTGCCCCCTCCCTCTGGGGCCCTTTCTCGGCCCCCGGGCTGCCCCCTCCCTCTGGGGCCCTTTCTCGGCCCCCGGGCTGCCCCCTCCCTCTGGGGCCCTTTCTCGGCCCCCGGGCTGCCCCCTCCCTCTGGGGCCCTTTCTCGGCCCCCGGGCTGCCCCCTCCCTCTGGGGCCCTTTCTCGGCCCCCGGGCTGCCCCCTCCCTCTGGGGCCCTTTCTCGGCCCCCGGGCTGCCCCCTCCCTCTGGGGCCCTTTCTCGGCCCCCGGGCTGCCCCCTCCCTCTGGGGCCCTTTCTCGGCCCCCGGGCTGCCCCCTCCCTCTGGGGCCCTTTCTCGGCCCCCGGGCTGCCCCCTCCCTCTGGGGCCCTTTCTCGGCCCCCGGGCTGCCCCCTCCCTCTGGGGCCCTTTCTCGGCCCCCGGGCTGCCCCCTCCCTCTGGGGCCCTTTCTCGGCCCCCGGGCTGCCCCCTCCCTCTGGGGCCCTTTCTCGGCCCCCGGGCTGCCCCCTCCCTCTGGGGCCCTTTCTCGGCCCCCGGGCTGCCCCCTCCCTCTGGGGCCCTTTCTCGGCCCCCGGGCTGCCCCCTCCCTCTGGGGCCCTTTCTCGGCCCCCGGGCTGCCCCCTCCCTCTGGGGCCCTTTCTCGGCCCCCGGGCTGCCCCCTCCCTCTGGGGCCCTTTCTCGGCCCCCGGGCTGCCCCCTCCCTCTGGGGCCCTTTCTCGGCCCCCGGGCTGCCCCCTCCCTCTGGGGCCCTTTCTCGGCCCCCGGGCTGCCCCCTCCCTCTGGGGCCCTTTCTCGGCCCCCGGGCTGCCCCCTCCCTCTGGGGCCCTTTCTCGGCCCCCGGGCTGCCCCCTCCCTCTGGGGCCCTTTCTCGGCCCCCGGGCTGCCCCCTCCCTCTGGGGCCCTTTCTCGGCCCCCGGGCTGCCCCCTCCCTCTGGGGCCCTTTCTCGGCCCCCGGGCTGCCCCCTCCCTCTGGGGCCCTTTCTCGGCCCCCGGGCTGCCCCCTCCCTCTGGGGCCCTTTCTCGGCCCCCGGGCTGCCCCCTCCCTCTGGGGCCCTTTCTCGGCCCCCGGGCTGCCCCCTCCCTCTGGGGCCCTTTCTCGGCCCCCGGGCTGCCCCCTCCCTCTGGGGCCCTTTCTCGGCCCCCGGGCTGCCCCCTCCCTCTGGGGCCCTTTCTCGGCCCCCGGGCTGCCCCCTCCCTCTGGGGCCCTTTCTCGGCCCCCGGGCTGCCCCCTCCCTCTGGGGCCCTTTCTCGGCCCCCGGGCTGCCCCCTCCCTCTGGGGCCCTTTCTCGGCCCCCGGGCTGCCCCCTCCCTCTGGGGCCCTTTCTCGGCCCCCGGGCTGCCCCCTCCCTCTGGGGCCCTTTCTCGGCCCCCGGGCTGCCCCCTCCCTCTGGGGCCCTTTCTCGGCCCCCGGGCTGCCCCCTCCCTCTGGGGCCCTTTCTCGGCCCCCGGGCTGCCCCCTCCCTCTGGGGCCCTTTCTCGGCCCCCGGGCTGCCCCCTCCCTCTGGGGCCCTTTCTCGGCCCCCGGGCTGCCCCCTCCCTCTGGGGCCCTTTCTCGGCCCCCGGGCTGCCCCCTCCCTCTGGGGCCCTTTCTCGGCCCCCGGGCTGCCCCCTCCCTCTGGGGCCCTTTCTCGGCCCCCGGGCTGCCCCCTCCCTCTGGGGCCCTTTCTCGGCCCCCGGGCTGCCCCCTCCCTCTGGGGCCCTTTCTCGGCCCCCGGGCTGCCCCCTCCCTCTGGGGCCCTTTCTCGGCCCCCGGGCTGCCCCCTCCCTCTGGGGCCCTTTCTCGGCCCCCGGGCTGCCCCCTCCCTCTGGGGCCCTTTCTCGGCCCCCGGGCTGCCCCCTCCCTCTGGGGCCCTTTCTCGGCCCCCGGGCTGCCCCCTCCCTCTGGGGCCCTTTCTCGGCCCCCGGGCTGCCCCCTCCCTCTGGGGCCCTTTCTCGGCCCCCGGGCTGCCCCCTCCCTCTGGGGCCCTTTCTCGGCCCCCGGGCTGCCCCCTCCCTCTGGGGCCCTTTCTCGGCCCCCGGGCTGCCCCCTCCCTCTGGGGCCCTTTCTCGGCCCCCGGGCTGCCCCCTCCCTCTGGGGCCCTTTCTCGGCCCCCGGGCTGCCCCCTCCCTCTGGGGCCCTTTCTCGGCCCCCGGGCTGCCCCCTCCCTCTGGGGCCCTTTCTCGGCCCCCGGGCTGCCCCCTCCCTCTGGGGCCCTTTCTCGGCCCCCGGGCTGCCCCCTCCCTCTGGGGCCCTTTCTCGGCCCCCGGGCTGCCCCCTCCCTCTGGGGCCCTTTCTCGGCCCCCGGGCTGCCCCCTCCCTCTGGGGCCCTTTCTCGGCCCCCGGGCTGCCCCCTCCCTCTGGGGCCCTTTCTCGGCCCCCGGGCTGCCCCCTCCCTCTGGGGCCCTTTCTCGGCCCCCGGGCTGCCCCCTCCCTCTGGGGCCCTTTCTCGGCCCCCGGGCTGCCCCCTCCCTCTGGGGCCCTTTCTCGGCCCCCGGGCTGCCCCCTCCCTCTGGGGCCCTTTCTCGGCCCCCGGGCTGCCCCCTCCCTCTGGGGCCCTTTCTCGGCCCCCGGGCTGCCCCCTCCCTCTGGGGCCCTTTCTCGGCCCCCGGGCTGCCCCCTCCCTCTGGGGCCCTTTCTCGGCCCCCGGGCTGCCCCCTCCCTCTGGGGCCCTTTCTCGGCCCCCGGGCTGCCCCCTCCCTCTGGGGCCCTTTCTCGGCCCCCGGGCTGCCCCCTCCCTCTGGGGCCCTTTCTCGGCCCCCGGGCTGCCCCCTCCCTCTGGGGCCCTTTCTCGGCCCCCGGGCTGCCCCCTCCCTCTGGGGCCCTTTCTCGGCCCCCGGGCTGCCCCCTCCCTCTGGGGCCCTTTCTCGGCCCCCGGGCTGCCCCCTCCCTCTGGGGCCCTTTCTCGGCCCCCGGGCTGCCCCCTCCCTCTGGGGCCCTTTCTCGGCCCCCGGGCTGCCCCCTCCCTCTGGGGCCCTTTCTCGGCCCCCGGGCTGCCCCCTCCCTCTGGGGCCCTTTCTCGGCCCCCGGGCTGCCCCCTCCCTCTGGGGCCCTTTCTCGGCCCCCGGGCTGCCCCCTCCCTCTGGGGCCCTTTCTCGGCCCCCGGGCTGCCCCCTCCCTCTGGGGCCCTTTCTCGGCCCCCGGGCTGCCCCCTCCCTCTGGGGCCCTTTCTCGGCCCCCGGGCTGCCCCCTCCCTCTGGGGCCCTTTCTCGGCCCCCGGGCTGCCCCCTCCCTCTGGGGCCCTTTCTCGGCCCCCGGGCTGCCCCCTCCCTCTGGGGCCCTTTCTCGGCCCCCGGGCTGCCCCCTCCCTCTGGGGCCCTTTCTCGGCCCCCGGGCTGCCCCCTCCCTCTGGGGCCCTTTCTCGGCCCCCGGGCTGCCCCCTCCCTCTGGGGCCCTTTCTCGGCCCCCGGGCTGCCCCCTCCCTCTGGGGCCCTTTCTCGGCCCCCGGGCTGCCCCCTCCCTCTGGGGCCCTTTCTCGGCCCCCGGGCTGCCCCCTCCCTCTGGGGCCCTTTCTCGGCCCCCGGGCTGCCCCCTCCCTCTGGGGCCCTTTCTCGGCCCCCGGGCTGCCCCCTCCCTCTGGGGCCCTTTCTCGGCCCCCGGGCTGCCCCCTCCCTCTGGGGCCCTTTCTCGGCCCCCGGGCTGCCCCCTCCCTCTGGGGCCCTTTCTCGGCCCCCGGGCTGCCCCCTCCCTCTGGGGCCCTTTCTCGGCCCCCGGGCTGCCCCCTCCCTCTGGGGCCCTTTCTCGGCCCCCGGGCTGCCCCCTCCCTCTGGGGCCCTTTCTCGGCCCCCGGGCTGCCCCCTCCCTCTGGGGCCCTTTCTCGGCCCCCGGGCTGCCCCCTCCCTCTGGGGCCCTTTCTCGGCCCCCGGGCTGCCCCCTCCCTCTGGGGCCCTTTCTCGGCCCCCGGGCTGCCCCCTCCCTCTGGGGCCCTTTCTCGGCCCCCGGGCTGCCCCCTCCCTCTGGGGCCCTTTCTCGGCCCCCGGGCTGCCCCCTCCCTCTGGGGCCCTTTCTCGGCCCCCGGGCTGCCCCCTCCCTCTGGGGCCCTTTCTCGGCCCCCGGGCTGCCCCCTCCCTCTGGGGCCCTTTCTCGGCCCCCGGGCTGCCCCCTCCCTCTGGGGCCCTTTCTCGGCCCCCGGGCTGCCCCCTCCCTCTGGGGCCCTTTCTCGGCCCCCGGGCTGCCCCCTCCCTCTGGGGCCCTTTCTCGGCCCCCGGGCTGCCCCCTCCCTCTGGGGCCCTTTCTCGGCCCCCGGGCTGCCCCCTCCCTCTGGGGCCCTTTCTCGGCCCCCGGGCTGCCCCCTCCCTCTGGGGCCCTTTCTCGGCCCCCGGGCTGCCCCCTCCCTCTGGGGCCCTTTCTCGGCCCCCGGGCTGCCCCCTCCCTCTGGGGCCCTTTCTCGGCCCCCGGGCTGCCCCCTCCCTCTGGGGCCCTTTCTCGGCCCCCGGGCTGCCCCCTCCCTCTGGGGCCCTTTCTCGGCCCCCGGGCTGCCCCCTCCCTCTGGGGCCCTTTCTCGGCCCCCGGGCTGCCCCCTCCCTCTGGGGCCCTTTCTCGGCCCCCGGGCTGCCCCCTCCCTCTGGGGCCCTTTCTCGGCCCCCGGGCTGCCCCCTCCCTCTGGGGCCCTTTCTCGGCCCCCGGGCTGCCCCCTCCCTCTGGGGCCCTTTCTCGGCCCCCGGGCTGCCCCCTCCCTCTGGGGCCCTTTCTCGGCCCCCGGGCTGCCCCCTCCCTCTGGGGCCCTTTCTCGGCCCCCGGGCTGCCCCCTCCCTCTGGGGCCCTTTCTCGGCCCCCGGGCTGCCCCCTCCCTCTGGGGCCCTTTCTCGGCCCCCGGGCTGCCCCCTCCCTCTGGGGCCCTTTCTCGGCCCCCGGGCTGCCCCCTCCCTCTGGGGCCCTTTCTCGGCCCCCGGGCTGCCCCCTCCCTCTGGGGCCCTTTCTCGGCCCCCGGGCTGCCCCCTCCCTCTGGGGCCCTTTCTCGGCCCCCGGGCTGCCCCCTCCCTCTGGGGCCCTTTCTCGGCCCCCGGGCTGCCCCCTCCCTCTGGGGCCCTTTCTCGGCCCCCGGGCTGCCCCCTCCCTCTGGGGCCCTTTCTCGGCCCCCGGGCTGCCCCCTCCCTCTGGGGCCCTTTCTCGGCCCCCGGGCTGCCCCCTCCCTCTGGGGCCCTTTCTCGGCCCCCGGGCTGCCCCCTCCCTCTGGGGCCCTTTCTCGGCCCCCGGGCTGCCCCCTCCCTCTGGGGCCCTTTCTCGGCCCCCGGGCTGCCCCCTCCCTCTGGGGCCCTTTCTCGGCCCCCGGGCTGCCCCCTCCCTCTGGGGCCCTTTCTCGGCCCCCGGGCTGCCCCCTCCCTCTGGGGCCCTTTCTCGGCCCCCGGGCTGCCCCCTCCCTCTGG
Source organism: Anomaloglossus baeobatrachus (assembly GCF_048569485.1). Taxonomy (NCBI): domain Eukaryota; kingdom Metazoa; phylum Chordata; class Amphibia; order Anura; family Aromobatidae; genus Anomaloglossus; species Anomaloglossus baeobatrachus. The sequence goes on along the minus strand of NW_027444490.1, from coordinate 4,659 downwards.
GGCCCTTTCTCGGCCCCCGGGCTGCCCCCTCCCTCTGGGGCCCTTTCTCGGCCCCCGGGCTGCCCCCTCCCTCTGGGGCCCTTTCTCGGCCCCCGGGCTGCCCCCTCCCTCTGGGGCCCTTTCTCGGCCCCCGGGCTGCCCCCTCCCTCTGGGGCCCTTTCTCGGCCCCCGGGCTGCCCCCTCCCTCTGGGGCCCTTTCTCGGCCCCCGGGCTGCCCCCTCCCTCTGGGGCCCTTTCTCGGCCCCCGGGCTGCCCCCTCCCTCTGGGGCCCTTTCTCGGCCCCCGGGCTGCCCCCTCCCTCTGGGGCCCTTCTCTCTCGGCCCCCGGGCTGCCCCCTCCCTCTGGGGCCCTTTCTCGGCCCCCGGGCTGCCCCCTCCCTCTGGGGCCCTTTCTCGGCCCCCGGGCTGCCCCCTCCCTCTGGGGCCCTTTCTCGGCCCCCGGGCTGCCCCCTCCCTCTGGGGCCCTTTCTCGGCCCCCGGGCTGCCCCCTCCCTCTGGGGCCCTTTCTCGGCCCCCGGGCTGCCCCCTCCCTCTGGGGCCCTTTCTCGGCCCCCGGGCTGCCCCCTCCCTCTGGGGCCCTTTCTCGGCCCCCGGGCTGCCCCCTCCCTCTGGGGCCCTTTCTCGGCCCCCGGGCTGCCCCCTCCCTCTGGGGCCCTTTCTCGGCCCCCGGGCTGCCCCCTCCCTCTGGGGCCCTTTCTCGGCCCCCGGGCTGCCCCCTCCCTCTGGGGCCCTTTCTCGGCCCCCGGGCTGCCCCCTCCCTCTGGGGCCCTTTCTCGGCCCCCGGGCTGCCCCCTCCCTCTGGGGCCCTTTCTCGGCCCCCGGGCTGCCCCCTCCCTCTGGGGCCCTTTCTCGGCCCCCGGGCTGCCCCCTCCCTCTGGGGCCCTTTCTCGGCCCCCGGGCTGCCCCCTCCCTCTGGGGCCCTTTCTCGGCCCCCGGGCTGCCCCCTCCCTCTGGGGCCCTTTCTCGGCCCCCGGGCTGCCCCCTCCCTCTGGGGCCCTTTCTCGGCCCCCGGGCTGCCCCCTCCCTCTGGGGCCCTTTCTCGGCCCCCGGGCTGCCCCCTCCCTCTGGGGCCCTTTCTCGGCCCCCGGGCTGCCCCCTCCCTCTGGGGCCCTTTCTCGGCCCCCGGGCTGCCCCCTCCCTCTGGGGCCCTTTCTCGGCCCCCGGGCTGCCCCCTCCCTCTGGGGCCCTTTCTCGGCCCCCGGGCTGCCCCCTCCCTCTGGGGCCCTTTCTCGGCCCCCGGGCTGCCCCCTCCCTCTGGGGCCCTTTCTCGGCCCCCGGGCTGCCCCCTCCCTCTGGGGCCCTTTCTCGGCCCCCGGGCTGCCCCCTCCCTCTGGGGCCCTTTCTCGGCCCCCGGGCTGCCCCCTCCCTCTGGGGCCCTTTCTCGGCCCCCGGGCTGCCCCCTCCCTCTGGGGCCCTTTCTCGGCCCCCGGGCTGCCCCCTCCCTCTGGGGCCCTTTCTCGGCCCCCGGGCTGCCCCCTCCCTCTGGGGCCCTTTCTCGGCCCCCGGGCTGCCCCCTCCCTCTGGGGCCCTTTCTCGGCCCCCGGGCTGCCCCCTCCCTCTGGGGCCCTTTCTCGGCCCCCGGGCTGCCCCCTCCCTCTGGGGCCCTTTCTCGGCCCCCGGGCTGCCCCCTCCCTCTGGGGCCCTTTCTCGGCCCCCGGGCTGCCCCCTCCCTCTGGGGCCCTTTCTCGGCCCCCGGGCTGCCCCCTCCCTCTGGGGCCCTTTCTCGGCCCCCGGGCTGCCCCCTCCCTCTGGGGCCCTTTCTCGGCCCCCGGGCTGCCCCCTCCCTCTGGGGCCCTTTCTCGGCCCCCGGGCTGCCCCCTCCCTCTGGGGCCCTTTCTCGGCCCCCGGGCTGCCCCCTCCCTCTGGGGCCCTTTCTCGGCCCCCGGGCTGCCCCCTCCCTCTGGGGCCCTTTCTCGGCCCCCGGGCTGCCCCCTCCCTCTGGGGCCCTTTCTCGGCCCCCGGGCTGCCCCCTCCCTCTGGGGCCCTTTCTCGGCCCCCGGGCTGCCCCCTCCCTCTGGGGCCCTTTCTCGGCCCCCGGGCTGCCCCCTCCCTCTGGGGCCCTTTCTCGGCCCCCGGGCTGCCCCCTCCCTCTGGGGCCCTTTCTCGGCCCCCGGGCTGCCCCCTCCCTCTGGGGCCCTTTCTCGGCCCCCGGGCTGCCCCCTCCCTCTGGGGCCCTTTCTCGGCCCCCGGGCTGCCCCCTCCCTCTGGGGCCCTTTCTCGGCCCCCGGGCTGCCCCCTCCCTCTGGGGCCCTTTCTCGGCCCCCGGGCTGCCCCCTCCCTCTGGGGCCCTTTCTCGGCCCCCGGGCTGCCCCCTCCCTCTGGGGCCCTTTCTCGGCCCCCGGGCTGCCCCCTCCCTCTGGGGCCCTTTCTCGGCCCCCGGGCTGCCCCCTCCCTCTGGGGCCCTTTCTCGGCCCCCGGGCTGCCCCCTCCCTCTGGGGCCCTTTCTCGGCCCCCGGGCTGCCCCCTCCCTCTGGGGCCCTTTCTCGGCCCCCGGGCTGCCCCCTCCCTCTGGGGCCCTTTCTCGGCCCCCGGGCTGCCCCCTCCCTCTGGGGCCCTTTCTCGGCCCCCGGGCTGCCCCCTCCCTCTGGGGCCCTTTCTCGGCCCCCGGGCTGCCCCCTCCCTCTGGGGCCCTTTCTCGGCCCCCGGGCTGCCCCCTCCCTCTGGGGCCCTTTCTCGGCCCCCGGGCTGCCCCCTCCCTCTGGGGCCCTTTCTCGGCCCCCGGGCTGCCCCCTCCCTCTGGGGCCCTTTCTCGGCCCCCGGGCTGCCCCCTCCCTCTGGGGCCCTTTCTCGGCCCCCGGGCTGCCCCCTCCCTCTGGGGCCCTTTCTCGGCCCCCGGGCTGCCCCCTCCCTCTGGGGCCCTTTCTCGGCCCCCGGGCTGCCCCCTCCCTCTGGGGCCCTTTCTCGGCCCCCGGGCTGCCCCCTCCCTCTGGGGCCCTTTCTCGGCCCCCGGGCTGCCCCCTCCCTCTGGGGCCCTTTCTCGGCCCCCGGGCTGCCCCCTCCCTCTGGGGCCCTTTCTCGGCCCCCGGGCTGCCCCCTCCCTCTGGGGCCCTTTCTCGGCCCCCGGGCTGCCCCCTCCCTCTGGGGCCCTTTCTCGGCCCCCGGGCTGCCCCCTCCCTCTGGGGCCCTTTCTCGGCCCCCGGGCTGCCCCCTCCCTCTGGGGCCCTTTCTCGGCCCCCGGGCTGCCCCCTCCCTCTGGGGCCCTTTCTCGGCCCCCGGGCTGCCCCCTCCCTCTGGGGCCCTTTCTCGGCCCCCGGGCTGCCCCCTCCCTCTGGGGCCCTTTCTCGGCCCCCGGGCTGCCCCCTCCCTCTGGGGCCCTTTCTCGGCCCCCGGGCTGCCCCCTCCCTCTGGGGCCCTTTCTCGGCCCCCGGGCTGCCCCCTCCCTCTGGGGCCCTTTCTCGGCCCCCGGGCTGCCCCCTCCCTCTGGGGCCCTTTCTCGGCCCCCGGGCTGCCCCCTCCCTCTGGGGCCCTTTCTCGGCCCCCGGGCTGCCCCCTCCCTCTGGGGCCCTTTCTCGGCCCCCGGGCTGCCCCCTCCCTCTGGGGCCCTTTCTCGGCCCCCGGGCTGCCCCCTCCCTCTGGGGCCCTTTCTCGGCCCCCGGGCTGCCCCCTCCCTCTGGGGCCCTTTCTCGGCCCCCGGGCTGCCCCCTCCCTCTGGGGCCCTTTCTCGGCCCCCGGGCTGCCCCCTCCCTCTGGGGCCCTTTCTCGGCCCCCGGGCTGCCCCCTCCCTCTGGGGCCCTTTCTCGGCCCCCGGGCTGCCCCCTCCCTCTGGGGCCCTTTCTCGGCCCCCGGGCTGCCCCCTCCCTCTGGGGCCCTTTCTCGGCCCCCGGGCTGCCCCCTCCCTCTGGGGCCCTTTCTCGGCCCCCGGGCTGCCCCCTCCCTCTGGGGCCCTTTCTCGGCCCCCGGGCTGCCCCCTCCCTCTGGGGCCCTTTCTCGGCCCCCGGGCTGCCCCCTCCCTCTGGGGCCCTTTCTCGGCCCCCGGGCTGCCCCCTCCCTCTGGGGCCCTTTCTCGGCCCCCGGGCTGCCCCCTCCCTCTGGGGCCCTTTCTCGGCCCCCGGGCTGCCCCCTCCCTCTGGGGCCCTTTCTCGGCCCCCGGGCTGCCCCCTCCCTCTGGGGCCCTTTCTCGGCCCCCGGGCTGCCCCCTCCCTCTGGGGCCCTTTCTCGGCCCCCGGGCTGCCCCCTCCCTCTGGGGCCCTTTCTCGGCCCCCGGGCTGCCCCCTCCCTCTGGGGCCCTTTCTCGGCCCCCGGGCTGCCCCCTCCCTCTGGGGCCCTTTCTCGGCCCCCGGGCTGCCCCCTCCCTCTGGGGCCCTTTCTCGGCCCCCGGGCTGCCCCCTCCCTCTGGGGCCCTTTCTCGGCCCCCGGGCTGCCCCCTCCCTCTGGGGCCCTTTCTCGGCCCCCGGGCTGCCCCCTCCCTCTGGGGCCCTTTCTCGGCCCCCGGGCTGCCCCCTCCCTCTGGGGCCCTTTCTCGGCCCCCGGGCTGCCCCCTCCCTCTGGGGCCCTTTCTCGGCCCCCGGGCTGCCCCCTCCCTCTGGGGCCCTTTCTCGGCCCCCGGGCTGCCCCCTCCCTCTGGGGCCCTTTCTCGGCCCCCGGGCTGCCCCCTCCCTCTGGGGCCCTTTCTCGGCCCCCGGGCTGCCCCCTCCCTCTGGGGCCCTTTCTCGGCCCCCGG
>NW_027444489.1:20000-22048 GCF_048569485.1 Anomaloglossus baeobatrachus | reverse complement strand
GGGCTGGCCTCTATCCACAATTGCCTCTTTTGCAACATAGAAGCGGTTATATACAGGTTACAGGTATATGTGCTCCATTATGGTTCTGCTTTTAACTTTATCTAGGAGGCCGCATGGCACATGAAATACATAATATAGTGTAGGACCCCCCCCCCTATTGAGATTTGCCGTGACGTTGGCAGGGGTGGCTCAAAGAATTGATCAATTATTTGCTAAAAATCTCAATTTATATTATGGTACAGTTGGAATAAATCCAAGTGAATTTGCACTTTTTATATAATGCAGGCCATTTTCAGATCGTGCTGGCTCCCCTCTCACATTAAGAGGAGACATCGCCTGATGATGTATTTTGCATAAAATATCACAGTAATTTTTTTTTTTTAATGACGTGCATTTAATGATGTTGCTGTTTTAATGCCTTTGATATTATTTACCTGCTGTAGTACATGTCGTTCTCTTAGAGTCATTAATCTTCTGTGAAGCTCAACTAGTTCATCAAGATATGCCTGCAAAAGAGTCACACTGATATTTAGATGATGTGAAGGAGATACAGACACCATAGAAAAGTATTAAGAATTTCAACCGTAACAGACTGGGGCTATACGGCGACTGACTGTCAGACATCCATAGATCTCTAGGTTTTGTTGCTACGACGCAGAACACCACAAGTGATTGAGGGCACATTCTATACTATACCATCATACAATAACCTTTAGAAACTGGAAAAGTGACCATGCGAACACCTAAAAACATTAAGGTGTGTAATACTTAGGGGTTCACCAAGTGGTCACATAATGATAGAAGCACACTAAAAATGATATAAATTATATATGCACACCCTGCTCAAAAAATTAAAAGGTAACACTCAACACATCCTAGATCTGAATGAATGAAATATTCTCATTGAATACTTTGTTCTATACAAAGTTGAATGTGCTGACAACAAAATCACACAAGAATCATCAATGTAAATCAAATGTTTTCACCAATGGAGGCCTAGGTTTGAAGACACACAAAATGACCATGGAAACAAGTCAAATTAAAAATCAAAACATTAGGAAGAACCCAGGGCCAACCGCACCAGCATATGGTCTCACTAGGGGTCTGAAGACCTCATCTCGGTACCTAATCAAAAGGGGAACTGGAGAAAAACAGGTTTCTTTGCCGCGCTGAAGACCATGAACATCGATGTCAGATAAACAATTCTTTTATTTCATTCATTTGGGAATGAAATAAAAGAATTGTTTATCTGACATCGATGTTCATGGTCTTCAGCGCGGCAAAGAAACCTGTTTTTCTCCAGTTCCCCTTTTGATGATCCACTTTGCAACAGGGCTGCTGCTGGACCGCTTAGGCACTCACTTATGCCATTGAAGGAGTTGTGACTGGCACAACCCGATCAGGTGAGTGCACCTCTTCCTTATTACTTTCACCCAGTAAACCGGGTAAGACCCTATTGTGCCTTTTCTCTCCCGCTTTATAGATGTCTCGGTACCTAATGGCAGTCAAGCTATCTCTAGTGAGCACATGGAGGGCTGTGCGGCCTTCCAAAGAGATGCCACCCCACACCATTACTGACCCACTGCCAAACCAGTCATCCTGGAGGATGTTGCAGGAAGCAGATCGCTCTCCACGGCATCTCCAGACTCTGTCACATCTGTCACATGTGCTCAGTGTGAACCTGCTTTCATCTGTGAAGAGCACAGGGCGCCAGTGGCGAATTTGCAAATCCTGGTGTTCTGCGGCAAATGCCAAGTGTCCTGCACGGTGTTGGGCAGTGAGCACAATCCCCATCTGTGAACATCGGGCCCTCATACCATCCTCATGGAGTCGGTTTCTAACTATTTGTGCAGACACATGCACATTTGTGGCCTGCTGGAGGTCATTTTGCAGGGCTCTGGCAGTGCTCCTCCTGTTTCTCCTTGCACAAAGGCAGAGGTAGCGGTCCTACTGCTGGGTTGTTGTCCTCCTACGGCCCCACCTCCCTGTCTACTGGTGTACTGGCCTGTCTCCTGGAAGCGCCTCCATCTTCTGGACACTATGCTGAC
>NW_027444489.1:0-10000 GCF_048569485.1 Anomaloglossus baeobatrachus | reverse complement strand
CTCAATGCAAGAACAGGGAGAGAAAAAGACTTTCTGACCACAGACGGAAACATCTACATATTTGGGGCAGAGAATGACAGTCACGACTCAGAACACTCAGAGAGAAACAGCTATGACAGTACAGTCAACAAAAGTGGCAAAAAGCTCCTGAACTTATGTAAAAGTTTAGGTCTTCATATTCTTAATGGACGTACAAAGGGAGACTCACTGGGAAGATATACACTAGACTCCCATGTAGGAAGGAGTGTAGTAGACTACGCCATTACAGATATGGACCCGGCAAATATTAGCGCCTTCATAGTCACCCCACAAACGCACCTGTCAGACCACAGCCAACTTCTCCTGTACATAAAATCTACAGAGAAACCATCCACACAAAAGCCACAGCAGAGCAGCCTCTACAACCGACCTCCATCCTATAAATGGTCCAAGACGTCAGAAATAAAATATAAAGAGGCTCCCAACAGACCGGAATTACAAGAGATGCTCCACAACTTCTACAGCTACAAGTACAAGTCAAACCCAGAAGGAGTGAATCAAGCTGCAAAAGACCTCAACAAAATATTCCACACCATGGCCAAATTGTCCGACCTCAAACAAGTCAACTACAAGAGGCCAAAAGAAAAGCAGATCAATGGTTGGTTTGACAAAGAGTGTAAAGCCGTTCGAAAGACCCTGAGAACAGCCTCAAACAATAAACACAGAGACCCCAACAACCCAGACCTGAGGGAAGCCTATGACACCATACAAAAGCAGTACAAAACCATCCTCAGGAGGAAGAAGCAGAGCTACATCTCTACCAAACTTAGCCAACTCCAAGACGCCCTCCAAGACAACTCCTTCTGGGAAATATGGAGCCACATGGACACAAAGAGCAAGAAAAAGACTGATACCCATATCCAAAATGGCAACATCTGGCTCCAGTACTTCAGAGACCTCTACAAAGACATCCCAAAAGAAGGACTAAGCCAAGAGCAGGAAAACATAACATCAAAACTAAAGGCAATGGAAGAGAAAATCAAAAACTTCCAAAACCCACTGGACACACCAATTACATTACAGGAAGTTGCAGAGAAAATCACTTCCATAAAGTGTAAAAAATCTAGTGGTCTGGATGGAATCCCCCCAGAGATGTTGAAGTACAGCCCACCAGAAATTCAAGCTGCAATGGTTAAACTGTTCAACATTGTGCTGAGTGCTGGCTACTTCCCTCGTACCTGGAACCAAGGACTCATTACACCGATCCACAAGAGTGGGGACAGGTATGACCCTGCCAACTACAGAGGCATATGTGTCAGCAGTAACTTGGGAAAACTGTTCAACAGCATCCTAAACAAAAGGATCATCAGTTTCCTTACCGAGCACAATGTCCTGAGCAAAAGCCAAGCAGGGTTCGTGCCAAACCACCGCACCACGGACCACATCTACACCCTGCACAGTCTCATTCAGAGCCACGTCCACAATACAAAGCATGGGAAGATATACGCCTGCTTTGTAGACTTTAAAAAGGCCTTTGACTCAGTGTGGCACCCGGGCTTGTTCTTAAAAATGCTGGAAAGCGGAATAGGAGGAAAGACCTACGATGTCATCAAAAGCTCCTACACCGAGAACCTCTGCAGCGTGAGTGTGAACGGTAGAAGAACGGCTTATTTCCAGCAGAGCCGAGGAGTCAGACAGGGCTGCAGCCTAAGTCCAACGCTCTTCAATATTTACATCAATGAGCTGGCTGCTGCTCTGGAATCTTCACCTGCTCCAGGTCTCACACTCCATGACGCCCAGGTGAAATTCTTGCTCTATGCAGATGACCTACTGCTGGTGTCACCAACCGAGAAAGGTCTCCAAGACAACCTACAAATTTTGGAGAAATTCAGCTCCACATGGGCACTACCGATCAATCTAAAGAAAACCAACATCATGGTGTTCCAGAAGAGAAAAAGAAGATTTGACCAGCATCCTTCATTTGTCGTAAACGGCTGCACTCTAACAGGAACAGACAAATACACCTACTTGGGCCTGGAAATTCACCAGTCAGGGAGCTTTAAACAAGCCATAGAGACCCTGAAAAACAAGGCCTGCAAAACCTTTTATGCCATCCGAAGGAAATTGTATCATCTGAAGCCACCAGTGAGGGTCTGGCTAAAAACCTTCGATTCCATCATTGCCCCAATCCTCCTGTATGGCAGCGAAGTCTGGGGCCCTCACACTTACCCAGATTGGTCAAGGTGGGATTCCAGCCCAACAGAAATATTCCACCTGGAATTCTGTAAGCACCTTCTCCAGGTCCATCGAAGCACCTCCAACAGCGCCTGTCGAGCTGAGCTGGGCAGATTCCCTCTACACCTAGCAGCTCTGAAGAGGTCACTATCATTTCAGGCTCACCTACAGAGTAGCAATCCAAGCTCCCATCACCACAAAGCTCTGATACATATACGTGGGCCAGATGAACCAGGACCCCGGGCACAGCTCTCCCAAACCCAACTGGACAAAATAACCAATCACAGCAGCCTGACAAGAACCAGAATCAGGAAGATGGTAGACGAGGGCCAGGAGAGGTATGTCAGTGACTGGAGGACCGACATCAACACCTCACAGAAACTGACCACGTACCAGAGTCTACAGAGAGACTACAGACTGGCCCCGTATCTGGAGAAAATCCCGGACCCCAGAGACCGCAGGACCCTGAGCCGATATAGACTCAGTGCCCACAGTCTAGCCATCGAATCCGGTCGACACAAGCAGAGCTACAAGCCAAGGGAGGACAGACTGTGCCAACACTGTGACCTGGAGGCCCTGGAGGATGAAACCCACTTCCTGCTACACTGCACCAAGTACTCAGCAGTGAGGGACACTCACTTCAGGAGACTCTCCCATCTCTTCCCGGATTTCAGCTCCATGAAGGAGGAAGAGAAAATATATATCCTGCTGGGGGAAGAAGAGAGCGCAGTGGAGATAGCAGCGCGGTATGTGAGCGAATGTCATAGACTTCGAGAAAGAGAACTATGATAAGCCATGGACTTCCATAGCCCCCCATCCCAGATGTGGCCCCCCAATCCCCACCCTGGATATGCCCCATCCACCGTTACCACAGTCCCCACCGTGGATATGCCCCATCATAAGCCATGGACTTCCATAGCCCCCATCCTAGAAGTGCCCCCACAGTCCCCACCCTGGATGTGCCCCATCCATCCTTCCTACAATCCCCACCCACCATCCCCACAGCCCCAGGCCCTAATGTACACTTGCTTTGGCAAAACTAATTTGTATTTGGTCCTGCCAATAAAGCTTATTTGATTTGATTTGATTATATATATACACACATATATATAGATATATATATATATATATATACACACACATACATATATATATATATATATATACACACACATACATATATATATATACACACACATACATATATATATATACACACACATACATATATATATATACACACACATACATACATATATATATATACACACATACATACATATATATTATATATATATATATATATATATATATATATTGTCACGAACAGCCGGGGAAGTCCCTCAGAAATCCGCAGCTGTTCACTGATTTGTTACACACGACTACTCTCTAGCGCCCCCCTTGTCTGCAGGCCACTTTTGGTACTGCAGGACAATGCATAAGATGAGGCTGCTGAGCTGATAATGCCAAATATTGGAGGTCTCACAGCAAGGGTAAATGTATATCTCTGATTCCTGCTAATGGAATATTTATATACCTCGGTACCCTTAATGATAGCACTCCAATAATTCTATGCAATAACCATTACGCTGCCACCACCCAGACTTTCTACCAGGTAGCTGGGAAACCCGTTTCAGATCGAGATAAGCATAAGGCATTGGAATCGTATAAAGTTTTTATATATTTAATCCGAAAATAGGCAGTGTTTAAAGAATATACAGGAATTTACAAAAGGGAACAATACACATTACGGCATAACAGTTACATAAAATAAAAGGTATAAACGTGAAACTTACTAAGCTTGTGCCATAGAAGTGACGTCTGCTTAGGGAGTAGGAGGGAACTCCAAGAGATGTTAGAATCGGCCAGCATCACCCTTCATGATGCCCTCCTCGTGCTGACTGAGCCCCCAAGACAGGAACTGTCTCTTATGCTCTTGCTAGCCCCCCTTGCCTGTGACATCATTTTACAGTCACTTGTGGGCTGGGCTTGAGATGGTCACAAAGTTCCATAATTCTAGGGTTTTTCATATCTTTGCTCCTGGGTCACACAGGTGAAAGATATTAGCGTCATATTTAATATCTCGATTTTACAGTTACATTGATACCAAACACAACGCCTCTAGCACAATTTTACTGGCCAATACTAATTTGTCGTGATTCCGTCGATCTCCTCGTCAGGTGAGACGGTGCGCTGGGTTCCGCACGACGCAGGGATTCTGGCAATGTGTTTTTCATCTTTCTAGCATTAAAGTCGCACTTCAAAACCTGCTTTGGGAGTTTTCCCGCCAATATTACAAAGAATTGTCTTTCTCTGCAGCTTTTGGCTTTAGTTCTACCATCACCCAAAGTCATAAATACCTTAAGCTTCCAGGCCAATCAGATAATCGCCATGACGACCTGTGGCTGGTGAAGAAGAGGGGGATGAAGTCCCTTCAACAGCTCTACATGACACCTCCCCCTTTTTGAGGTAGCATGGGAGATTGATTTGCCAATCGTCTCCTAAGCCTACCTCGCTGGCATCCCCCTGCCGGGACAGCCCATCAGCGTTGCCATGCTCAACACCCTTCCTGTGTTGAATGGTAAAGTCATACTGCTGTAGTGCCAAGCTCCACCGCAGTAGCTTACCATTGTCGCCGGCCACCCGATGTAGCCAGCTGAGAGGGTTGTGGTCTGTCACTATGGTGAAGTTGCGTCCATATAGGTAGGGCTGCAGTTTCCGCAGGGCCCACACTATAGAGAGGCACTCCTTCTCCACAGTGGCGTAGGCCACTTCCCGGGATAAGAGCTTGCGGCTGAGAAACATCACCGGATGCTCTTCTCCCTTCCCATTTACCTGGCTGAGTACTGCACCAAGGCCAAACGCACTGGCATCTGTCTGAACTATGAACCGTCGGGTGAAGTCCGGAGCTTGTAGGATTGGGGAACTGGCGAGGGCAGCTTTTAGTGCCCTGAAGGACCGTTCACAGTCATCTGTCCAGGTGACTACTTGCGGTAGCTTCTTTTTGGTGAGGTCCGTCAACGGCTTAGCAAGAGCACTATAGTTAGGAACGAACTTCCTATAGTACCCTGCCGTACCCAAGAAGGACATCACCTGCTTCTTTGACTTGGGGGTAGGCCAGGAGGTGATGGCATCAACCTTCCCTGGCTCTGGTTTCAGGGTCCCGCCACCCACTCTGTGTCCAAGGTACTGTACCTCAGTCATGCCGATCTGACACTTCCCTGGCTTTATAGTCAGACCAGCGCTTTGGATCCGCCTGAGCACCTGTTCCAGGTGCCCCAGGTGTTCCTCCCAAGTGGGACTAAAGATGGCAATGTCATCCAGGTAAGCTACTGCAAACCCTCCTAGTCCCTCGAGCAGCTGGTCGACCAATCGCTGGAAAGTGGCAGGAGCATTTCTCATGCCAAAGGGCATGACAAGGGATTCATACAGCCCGAATGGGGTGATGAAGGCGGACCTTTCCTGTGCTTCCTTGGACATAGGAATCTGCCAGTACCCTCGACTCAGGTCCATGATGGTCAGGTACTGGGCCCCGGCTAAGCAATCCAGTAACTCGTCGATGCGTGGCATTGGGTACGCATCGGGTGCTGTGATTGCATTTAGCCTCCTGTAGTCCACACAAAACCGGGTTGTCCGGTCCTTTTTGGGAACCAAGACTACAGGCGAGGCCCATGCACTTTTGGACCTCTGGATCACTCCCAGGACTAGCATTTCATCGATCTCCCTTTTTATGTCCTTTTGTACCTCTAGGGAGACACGGTATGGGGGTTGACGAACTGGGGAATGACTCCCTGTGTCCACCTGGTGGGTGGCTAGGGATGTCTTCCCTGGGACATTCGTGAAGGTCATCAGGTAGGGCCGGAATACCTCCCGCAGCTGGGACTTTTGGTCCAAGGATAGCTGTGGGTTGAATGCCGCCTCCTCGATAGACCCTCCATCCCGGGCTGAGGCGAGCAAGTCCACCAAGACTTCACTTTCGCCTTCCTCGGGAAGACTACACACAGGAAGAGCAAAGGCTTCCCTGTCATGATGAGCTTTCATCATGTTGACATGGAAGACCTTTTGCCTCTTCCTGGCATGGTCGATGGTGACCACATAGTTTACGTCATTGAGGCGCTGATGCACCAGGTATGGACCCTCCCAGGCCGCCTGAAGCTTGTTCTGGGTCATTGGGACCAGGACCCACACCTTCTGACCCACTTCATACACCCGCTCTCGAGCGTGTTGGTCGTACCATCGCTTCTGGCTGGCCTGGGCTTGCGCCATATTCTCATGCACCATCTGCGTCATTGACTGCATCTTGTCACGGAGCCGAATGACATACTCCACAACGGACACTTCTGGGGAATTCAGTTCCTCTTCCCAGGATTCCCTTACCAGACCAAGAGGCCCCCGGACTCGTCTGCCATACAGGAGCTCGAAGGGGGAAAACCCCGTTGAGGCCTGTGGTACCTCTCTGTAGGCAAACAGCAGGTGTGAGAGATACCGCTCCCAGTCGCGTCCATGTGACTCAACCAGCATCTTAAGCATCTGCTTAAGTGTACCATTAAATCGCTCACACAAACCATTGGTCTGTGGGTGATAAGCGCTTGATATCAGATGCCGCACCTGCATTTTCTTACAGAGAGCCTCCATTAGACGAGACATGAACTGAGTCCCCTGGTCGGTAAGCATCTCCCTGGGAAATCCTACTCGGGAGAATATGGTCAAGAGGGCATCTGCCACCTTATCGGCTCTAACTGAGGACAGAGCCACTGCCTCCGGATACCGGGTAGCATAGTCTACCACAGTAAGGACGAACCGTTTTCCAGAGCTGCTGGGGACGGCCAGAGGCCCGACAATGTCCACAGCGACCCTCTGGAAAGGCTCCTCTATCACCGGCAAAGAGATCAGGGGAGCTTTGGGAGCAGGCCCTGACTTTCCCACTCTTTGACATGTGATGCAGGAGCGGCAGTAGTTGGCAACATCTGTCCCCATTTTGGGCCAATAGAAGTGGTGAGACAGCCGGGCCTTGGTTTTGCTAACCCCCAAGTGTCCGGCGAGTGGGATCTCATGGGCAATCCGCAGCAACTCACTCCTAAAGCGGTGAGGCACCACCAGCTGTTTTTCCTTCAGCCACTCTTGTTGGGGGTTACAGGGAATTGTCTCCCGGTACAACTTTCCCTGGTCCCAGAATACCCTCTCCTTATCGGTCTCGGAAGAGGGCTTCTCTGCGAGGTCCCTTAACGTCTTTAGACTGGCATCAGTTCGTAGAGCCACCTGAAACTCTTGGCTAGAAGCAGCCAAAAGTGACGTTAAGGTTCCAACCTCACCAGGACCCTCTGGGACCTGCTCTGGGTCCGTAACCAGTTCCGTTATCCCTCTGGGTGAAGAGGTGTCAGCAGGCAAGGTTTCATTTGCGTTCTGGGCACTCTGACTGCGGGTGACAGCACCGATGAAGGCTGTCTCCCCGGGGAATAACCACTCTTCCCCATCAGCCTGACAGGTACTACTGGCTGTGTCACTGTCCGCTGTGACACTGCTCAGCTGCATTTGACCACTGTCCTCGTGGTTCTCATGTCTGCCTCCATCTCTGTCAGCACAGACACTTGCTACCTTGGGGTTGTCCTCAGCCACGTCACCCTGCCGCGTGGCATGGCTGAGTTCCCCTGTACAAACCTCCACTTTATTACCATGCACAACATTTGTAATCACGTTCTGGATATCCGCATTCGGGTCGCATGACTTATCAACAACATTTGCATCACATGATTTAACAACATTTGCATCACATGACTGATCAACAACATTTGTATCACATGACTTTTTGGATTCGGGAGGATCATCAGGGAGAAATTGTGCAACTAATCGCCCCAGATCAGTCCCCAATAAAACATTGGTTGGTAGATGTTCATCCACCCCCACTTCCCTCCACCCTCTCCCAGCACCCCAGTCGAGGGGAATCAGGGCCATTGGGAAGGAGTGGTGGACACCCCCCGCCAAGGCGACAGTCAGGAGTTTTCCCGGGATAAAGTTTTCAGGGGGTACCAGTTCAGGGCGGACCAGTGTTCTGTCGGCCCCAGTGTCCTTGAGCCCCACAGTGGGGGTTCCGCCTACGGTGACGGGGTGTAGGTTTTCGCAGGCCCTACCACCCGCCTTCCTTGCCAAAAAGACAGTTCCAGTGGGCCCTTGGGCCTTGGATGTGGGGTTCCTCTTCTGCCTCTCTGGGCAACCAGAGCTGAGGTGTCCAGGCAGGTTGCAGGAAAAACACCTGCGAGTGTCAGAGGTGGGCCGGGCACTGGTGGATGAAACAGGACCTACGGGAGGTCGGCTGGTAGGGGCAGGGGTGGTTGTAGTTGTCATCTTACCCCCTTTCCAGCTAGTGGTGGACGGCTTCCGCACCTCCGATGCACGGTTGGCCACATAGGCGTCGGCAATCTGGGCTGCTTTTGAGGCCTCCTTGGGCTCTCGGTCCATAACAAACTGTCGAACCTCCACAGGACAGACATGTAGGAGTTGGTCCTTCACCATGAGGTCCTTTAACTCCTCAAAGGTTGTAACGGACAGTCCTTGGATCCACTGGTCAAAGGTGCGCTGGAGCCCACCCTCCAAATCGCTGTAGCTGTCATGAGGTCCGAGCTGGAGGGTCCGGAATTTTTTTCGGTACACCTCCGGAGTCAGCTGATACTTCCGTACTAGGGCCTGCTTTATGGCCCCATAGTCTCCACTCTGCTCTTGAGGGAGACTGGCAAACGCGTCCAGGGCCTTGCCTCGCAGCCCTGGGGTTAAGTATTGTGCCCATTGTGTTGAGGGCAACTGGTACTGCAAGCAAGTCTTTTCAAATCCCCTCAGAAAGGTGTCCAAATCCCCGTCCTTTTCCATCACAAGAAAGTGCTCCGGTCGGGGCTTAAAGCTGCTGGCATTATTGGACTCACCGTTTAGTGAGGAAGATGTCTGCTGCCGGGCTTTGAGGATATTCAATTCATGGTCTCTCTGGGCTTGGCGCTCTCGCTCGGCTCTCTCAGCCTCTCGCTCGGCCTGAGCCTGGCGCTCGGCTCTCTCAGCCTCTCGCTCGGCTCTCTCAGCCTCTCGATATTGCTGAATGAGGCTTAGCCGTCCCTGCCGGTCATCTGCAGCGAATTGTTGTAGAGCCATCTTCAGGAAAGAGTCCATGTTGCCTCGGTCACTGCTCTGGCTTGCAGTTGATGGTGGGGACTCTGCAGAAGCACTATCCTGGGCTTGGCTTGCCTCCTCTTCTCCAGCACTGGGGGAATGAACGTGCTCTGCGTCCCATTGTAAAAGTTCTTTAATGAGGTCTTGCCTCGTTTTGCCATGGCCATCAATCAACTTGGATCTGCAGAGTGCAGCAAGAACTTCCTTCTTCTGCTGATTGTACCAGGCTTCTGACACAGCATCCATAATTGCCAAATAAAAGATAGGATAGAAAACAAGAGAGAAGGGGAGGGGGTAACTGCTACACGTACAGTATTGTTCCAGGTATATTTAAACACTGAGTTCAATCCTCAAAACTTTTGCAAGTTTTTAGTGAAAGGGATGATTGCTCAAACCAGATCACTAATGCTTTATATATCCCACCGCTTGCCACCAATTTGTCACGAACAGCCGGGGAAGTCCCTCAGAAATCCGCAGCTGTTCACTGATTTGTTACACACGACTACTCTCTAGCGCCCCCCTTGTCTGCAGGCCACTTTTGGTACTGCAGGACAATGCATAAGATGAGGCTGCTGAGCTGATAATGCCAAATATTGGAGGTCTCACAGCAAGGGTAAATGTATATCTCTGATTC
>NW_027444488.1:0-22076 GCF_048569485.1 Anomaloglossus baeobatrachus | reverse complement strand
CTTCCAAAGTTCATTTTCTCAAAATTAGCAGTCACAAATATGATGACACGTTTCGGCTTGTATCCTCAAGACTTTCTCAAATAGTCTTCTAATGCTTATTTTCTCAAAATTAGCAGTCGCAAATATAATGCCGTGTTTTGGCTTGCATCCTCAAGACTTTCTCAAATAGCATACTATTTGAGAAAGGCTTGAGGATACAAGCCAAAACGCGGCATTGCATTTACGACTGCTAATTTTGAGAAAATAAGCTTTGGAAAAAGATAAAGAATGTGAGTGCGGCTCTTATATTATTATTGGAACTTGGTGATGCCACCCCTTGATATGAGCACCACTATCTACAAAGAAAGTTCCCACCTGGACTGTTATTGTGAAGACCCTTTAAATGTTGATGATACCTTATCCCCAGTAATATGTGTACTGATAGTAGAACCAGTAGTTAGATTCCTATGGAAAATTGGGCTTCCAATAGCCACGAAAGAGGAGAGGATGGATTCGTTGGAGTCCAGTCTATCGGCCAAGTCTGTAGTCTTTGGCCACTAGTTGGGTGGCTCTTGAATCTCCTACTTTCCAGGATCCCACAGCGCGGCTTTTGATTAGCCAGGGCTGGCGTGATGTCATCATTGCGTTTCGCTCAGATGACGGGGCACCAACTAAGTTAAACAAAAGCCCGAATCCCGAAAAGTAAGAGATTCCTGAATCTCCCATCCAGTAACCAGAAACTATTGACCTGGATGGTTCCGAGTCTCGCAAATCGATCCATCAATTTATAATGGCCACCATTAGACATAAGAAAAAGAATAATAATGTCACGCCTTTCTCTCTGCATTATCAGACTAGTGACAGACAACTCCCAGTCTATTTATATACCTTCTGCTACCAGCAGAGGGTGCTGGTTAATCACTTTGCCATTTGGATTCTGGTCCTGCAGGTGGAAGAAGCTGCTGAAATCCCTCTGCTGAAGTTGCTGTGGTGGCTGCAGTCTTGGTGCTGAGCGCAGCAGTTTGTTGTAGTGTTTTCACCCTGTCTGTCTTCCTTCCCTGGTGTGTTGTTTCAGTACAGTGGTGGGGCTAGCATCCCTTACCTGCCCACTCCTTAGCCAGAGCCTATTGTAGGGTCTCTCAGGGCTTCAGGTTCGTGCTGAGAGACAGGTGACAAACCTGTATGGGGACTGGCTAGGAGTGTAGGGCACAGCATCAGGTAAGTGGAGGAGGTGTCCATCTTCCCCTCATTAGTCCTAGGGCCCTCCGTTATTAAAGTGTCCCCGGTGTACCGCTTTTAGTTGTGTGTTTTGGCTCACACCGGATCTTCCCCAGTCTGCGCTGTGACAAATAAACACACCAAGTCTTCTCTATCCTTTACATTAGCTGCTCTATACATTTTACCATTTTTTTTCCAAAGTAGAATTTATTAAAAGTGATTAAGTCAAACTCAGCCTCCAATAATAATCCACGATTCACGTAAAATTCAGTACGCCATTGTCCGCTCTCAGAGAAAACAAACTTTACCAGATTATGGAGTCTAATCAGAAAACTTTCCAAGGAATTAATCATCTAATTTTAAGGTGAATTAAAAATAATGAACATAATGATACCTAGGAACAGATGGCAATCATTTGGCCCAATTAAAAACAAAAATAAATAACCCTTGAAAAACACCGGTTAACCTTTTTTTTTTTGTGCCCAGTTTGAGATTTATTTTGTTAATTTAACATGCAGTGGAAGGTCTGTCTTTCTTTATATCACAGAGAGAACGTGTGAAAGCCCATTTCCCCACCTTGTCACATGCGAACAAACTCCGACTAGGTGTACGGGCAGCGAGCTGACCTCTCCTGTCTGCAGACCATGCTTCTCGTATTGGCTAATTATTGCCGTCCTTCTGTATATTTGACAAGAGTGAATTGGTTACAGTCTCTCCAAAGAGCCGATGATGGAAATTGACCTTCTCGAAATGTGGAGGAGGTTTGTTTCCGTCTTGAGGATGAGAAGAACCTGCAAGTGATTATTTGGGTTTAAAATGTAGAGAGTCGGATCCAGATAAATAAATAGGTTTCTAATATCTAATGCTCAGAGGAGAGCAATGTCAGAAAGCAAGGAGCGCAGAAACTGCAGAGCGTCTGTATTTTACCTAAGAAATAAGTAGAGTTTACATAACTGGATATAAGGAGCAATATCGAGACAAATGTGTCATGTAAATCTGTCGATGGCTGTCATCTTCTCAATAACGTTTTATAAAGAGGTGGGAGAAAAACAAAGTGTCTTTCATGCAGGGATTTCTTTAATTTGGGAACAAATTATTAAGAAATATTGATAATCTGCTGGTCCATGTGTCATCCAGCTCTGCTGTTCCATGTGTCATCCAGCTCTGCTGTTCCATGTGTCATCCAGCTCTGCTGTTCCACATGTCATCCAGCTCTGCTGTTCCATGTGTCATCCAGCTCTGCTGTTCCACATATCATCCAGCTCTGCTGTTCCATGTGTCATCCAGCTCTACTGTTCCACATGTCATCCAGCTCTGCTGTTCCATGTGTCATCCAGCTCTGCTGTTCCACATATCATCCAGCTCTGCTGTTCCATGTGTCATCCAGCTCTACTGTTCCACATGTCATCTAGCTCTGCTGTTCCATGTGTCATCCAGGTCTGCTGTTCCACATGTCATCCAGCTCTGCTGTTCCACGTATTATCCAGCTCTGCTTTTCCACTTGTCATCCAGCTCTGCTTTTCCACGTGTCATCCAGCTCTGCTGTTCCATTTTGTTATCCAGATATGCTGTTCCATGTGTCATCCTGCTCTGCTGTTCCATGTGTCATCCAGCTCTACCATTCCATGTGTCATCCAGATCTGCTGTTCCACATGTCATCCAGCTCTGCTGTTGAATGTGTCATCCTGCTCTGCTGTTCCATGTGTCATCCAGCTCTGCCGTTCCATGTGTCATCCAGCTCTGCTGTTCCACATGTCATCCAGCTCTGCTGTTCCGTCATCCAGCTCTGCTGTTCCATGTGTCATACAGCTCTGCTATTCCACGTGTCATCCAGCTCTGCTGTTCCATGTGTCATCCAGCTCTGCTGTTCAATTTTGTCATCCAGCTCTGCTGTTCCACATGTCATCTAGCTCTGCTATTTCACGTGTCATCCAGCTCTGCTGTTCCATGTGTCATCCAGCTCTGAGATTCCACGTGTCATCCAGCTCTGCTGTTCCACGAGTCATCTAGCTCTGCTGTTCCATGTGTCATCCTGCTCTAAGGTTCCACGTGTCATCCAGCTCTGCTGTTCCATGTGTCATCCAGCTCTACTGTTCCACATATCATCCATCTCTGCTGTTCCATGTGTCATCCAGCTCTACTGTTCCACATGTCATCCAGCTCTGCTGTTCCATGTGTCATCCAGCTCTGCTGTTCCACATATCATCCAGCTCTGCTGTTCCATGTGTCATCCAGCTCTACTGTTCCACATGTCATCTAGCTCTGCTGTTCCATGTGTCATCCAGGTCTGCTGTTCCACATGTCATCCAGCTCTGCTGTTCCACGTATTATCCAGCTCTGCTTTTCCACGTGTCATCCAGCTCTGCTTTTCCACGTGTCATCCAGCTCTGCTGTTCCATTTTGTTATCCAGATATGCTGTTCCATGTGTCATCCTGCTCTGCTGTTCCATGTGTCATCCAGCTCTACCATTCCATGTGTCATCCAGATCTGCTGTTCCACATGTCATCCAGCTCTGCTGTTCCATGTGTCATCCTGCTCTGCTGTTCCATGTGTCATCCAGCTCTGCCGTTCCATGTGTCATCCAGCTCTGCTGTTCCACATGTCATCCAGCTCTGCTGTTCCGTCATCCAGCTCTGCTGTTCCATGTGTCATACAGCTCTGCTATTCCACGTGTCATCCAGCTCTGCTGTTCCATGTGTCATCCAGCTCTGCTGTTCAATTTTGTCATCCAGCTCTGCTGTTCCACATGTCATCTAGCTCTGCTATTTCACGTGTCATCCAGCTCTGCTGTTCCATGTGTCATCCAGCTCTGAGATTCCACGTGTCATCCAGCTCTGCTGTTCCACGAGTCATCTAGCTCTGCTGTTCCATGTGTCATCCTGCTCTAAGGTTCCACGTGTCATCCAGCTCTGCTTTTCCATTTTGTCATCCAGCTTTGCTGTTTCATGTGTCATCCTGCTCTAAGGTTCCACGTGTCATCCAGCTCTGCTGTTCCACATGTCATCCAGCTCTGCTGTTCCATGTGTCATCCAGCTCTGCTGTTCCATGTGTCATACAGCTCTGCTGTTCCATGTGTCATCCAGCTCTGCTGTTCCATGTGTCATCCAGCTCTACTGTTCCATGTGTAATCCAGCTCTGTTGTTCCACGTGTCATCCAGCTCTGCTGTTCCATGTGTCATCTAGCTCTGCTGTTCCACGTGTCATCCAGCTCTGCTGTTCCACATGTCATCCAGCTCTGCTGTTCCATGTGTAATCCAGCTCAACTGTTCCACGTGTCATCCAGCTCTGCTGTTCCATGTGTCATCTAGCTCTGCTGTTCCACGTGTCATACAGCTCTGCTGTTCCATGTGTCATCCAGCTCTGCTGTTCCACATGTCATCCAGCTCTGCTGTTCCATGTGTCATCCAGCTCTGCTGTTCCGTGCTGCTCCAGGTGAGAAACTAAAGGAATTTTTTATCCTCTCTCCAAAGAAGAATCAATGCAACGTATATAGAGAGAAATATGTTATTGACAGGGAGCAGAACTTGCAAAGGGGAGATACTTTTAGTTAACTACATTTTAGGGCTCACCTGGTGAAGTGGACTCTTTAAGCCATAGGTCTGGATGTTAAGCATGGACCTAAGATATTGTTGCAGCATAGTATGTTGAACAACAAGACAGGATATGCTTAAAGGGAACCTGTCACCAGGTTTTTGCTATGTAATTTGAAGACAGCATGCTACAAGGGTTAAAACATAGAATTCAAGGATGCCTGTCTTGTCAAGATTTGATCTGTTGTTTATTTGCTCTGTTTGTATAACCAGCAGGACTTCTCATTGCTGGGACTACATTGTCACATGCACAGCAGACTGCACAGACAAAAACAAAGAACCATTGCATCCAAATAAAGGCCCGTCCTAATGAAATAAAGACAGACACCATTTTGTTGGCAGATATCGGTCACAGCTTTACTGATATATTATTATTTTACAAACTTTTCCAAACTCATTAAAACTTGTAAAACATATTTTATAAACTTTTTTCAAACTCTTTAGAACTTGTAAAACATAACTTGACTCCAGGTGAGAAGGGACACTCTACCACAGGACCAAGGACTTCCGCTCTCTCACCAGAATGCTGTTGACACATGCCAAGGAGGAGACCAGTCTCAAACTGAACTCCGACCCCCACCATTTGGAAAAAAGGCTTGCTCCAGGCCGCCCTGGATCATAGATAAAATTGTGTCCAGACCGATATCTGCCAAGAGCACACCATCTTGAATCATTAACCTTCGGTTGTCACCTTCCAACTAAAATCATCGGAGCAGACAACTGCCTGCTGATGGCAACCACCTCCAACAAGACGTGAGCCATCTCAGGCCTCGAACCCAACCACAAAGCAGTTCGACAGAGTAGAATCCAAGATTGCGACTGTTACCAGCTCTCTGAACAGCCCAAAACACGTAGAAATGGCCAACAATCCAAAAACCTTTTTTTTTTTTTTTTTTTTTATAGCAATGCCGAACCTTTAAAGAAATTAACTAAAGTAAATGTGCTATAAATTGGTTACTTCCTGCAATAAATTGTGCGATGCATATCTGACAAAAAAAGCAGAGCGCAATTTACCAATATGCACTGTATATCAGAGTCTGATAAAGCCCGCCCTGGCAGCCTCAGTGGCTGCAACAATGAAAAGGAATGAGTCCCAAAGTGATCAGGGGGTGAAAAAACCGCAAGCGGTGAGGCAGCACCGAAAAAGGAGCGGTAAACTGGTACCTAGTAAGGGGGGAACCATCCTAATAAACTAACAGTGAGTTACCAGTAGACCGACAAACAAAAATTCCATCAAACGCAAAGGGCAGGTAGGGCCAGGGGAAGGAACAGTCTAATCCCAGAATCTCTGGCCACTTGGTCAGTTTGGGCTCCTGAATGCGGATACCCATGAAGGATCAATAAGTATTATGGCACACAATTGAAGGCAACAAAACTATTCTTGGACGGTGTGGCGAGTTCGCTGACTCTGAGGGCCCAGAAAGGCCAAGTTAAAGGTTGTGGACAACAGGGATATCTCCCGTGGGATTGAACAAACAGCCTGCATAGTCGATTAACTGAAGAAGCATCAGGTAAAAAATTGGGATGCCTCTTATCTATGGATTGGTGGGACTTAAACCAGCCATTAAAGGGATTTGCAAATAACAAAAGATTTAGTAACGTAGAACATCCCATCAAAAAATGAACAAAATACAAATAAATGTTTCTGGGCTACAGAGACGAAAGAACCAAAGTTATAAAGGTGCATCAAATATTGGAGGGTAACCTCCGAACAGGTAAAGTTATCAGAAACGAGGGACCAGCTACCAGCATATCTATACCTAACCACTGTTTCACGCCTATCCATAAAGTTGCCACTTTGAAGGGGGATCTGAAGTCCTAATCTCTGTCAGGAGTTGGTCCCGACAAGATCTCGCAGCGGTGTGGCAATGGCAACCCACCGGGCTGGCATTGGGTACCAGCTGAAAAATCCTGCAAACAGAAACGAGACAATCAATATGGAGCATTACTCTGAGAACCCGTAGCCCATGCTCGGATCCAAATGTGTATTGTATGTGTCGCGGGCGGAGGAGGGGACGCCGCGCTCTCCCACTGCTCGGGTCCGGCTGCCGCTGCGGCTGCTGCGGCCTGCTGCTCGGTGGCTCGAGCGATGGGCCGGATCCCGGGGACTCGAGCGGCGCTCCTCGCCCGTGAGTGAAAGGGGATTGGGATTTGGGATAGTTTATTGTCCGTGACGCCACCCACGGTTGTGGTGATTTGTTGACACCACCGCTGCTCTGTATGGGGATCCCGGGAGTGATGGTATGGAGCAGCTAGATGTTAGTCCTCCCCTCCGTGAATAGGGGGTTGGTTGTCCCGGGGCCCAGTGATGAAGTGGGTGATGCAGGGCTTGGTAGGGTGCAGGGACGCGGGGGCAGCTCTGTGCCTTGCGGCACTGTGGTACTCACTCAGCCTGAGACGATGACACAGTTCTCGGTAAAACACATGGCTGGAAAGACGGTTCCCACGGACGGCTGCACTTGCTTTCCCCAGTAGTTGACGGTGACGGTCCCTTTTCCTGCACCTAAGATGATGATGGTTTTGATGGGTTCCCACCGGTAACCCGCTCCCCGGCTTGGATATGGGCCGGAGGAGCCCTACTTTGCCCGCAGGCGCTGGCCCTGAGAAACTGGTGCCCTGGCGGTGGCGGTGTCTCTCTGTAACGGTTGGACTGTTGCCTTCAATCGGGACTTGCTTGTTGGGAGACCCAGAGGTCCCCTTCACTAACGGATTTGGCAAATTCACGGCGACTCCTAGCCTTGCCGGGATCCGAAAGGCCCCTGCCACTGGTGCTGACTGCTCTTCGTATACCGCTCCGGTACCGCCGGGCCACCACCCGTCCGCGGTCCTTCCAGCAACCTCCAAGCAGTCACCCCTGCAGACAGTCACCGCCATCTGCTGACCTTGCTGTCTCAGTCCGGGGCACACACCCGGACCAGCTTCAGGCTTTACAAACTATCACTTTTTACTCCTTCTCTCAAGCTCCTCTAACACTTCCTTCTCCTTCCTCCTCCTAAACTGCACTGCCTGGTTCTCCCGCCTCCAGGGCTGTGAACTCCTTGGTGGGCGGAGCCAACCGCCTGGCCCACCCCCTGGTGTGGACATCAGCCCCTGGAGGAAGGCAACAAGGATTTTAGGTTAGCCTTGGTGTTCCTAACTGGGGTGTAGGGTGTGGTGGTGTTGTGACCTGTGACCCCTGGCTTGCCCAGGGCGTCACATTCCCCCTTAGCAAAATGCAGACCGTCCGCGGGCTGCCCGTCCAACACCGGTTTTATTTTCTGTAAGGATATAAAAAGGTAAACATAACAATTTATGACATCATCCCAAATCGGGAGGTTCAGTACTTAAACGTTGCAAACTTTTTAAACGGTTGCGGCTGCCGCTCTCTCCCACCCAAGTAACCTGGCCCTGATGCTGCCCCTAAAACCCAGGCAGCACCCTTTGACCCCAGTCCTGCACCAAGTTACCCGAGCGGGATCTGTCCTTCCCCTCCAGAGGGTAGCCACCGGTTCCTGTGGTGGCTGGGCCCCAGCCTGCTCTGCTGTGGGCCCTCCCTCCAACCTGCCTCTCCGGAGGCAGCAATTGCGGAAACGGTAACGGTAGCTGCACAACATATTTTTTTATTTACAAGCCACTTAACGTTTGTGGTTGCCCTGCAAGTTCACGGACTTGTCCATAGGAGTTCCTATGCAAACAACTTTTCAAGCGGTCCCCACGGGGACAACGGTGCCGGCAACGGCCGGTTTCCAATCACGGTAGACAATCAGGTAAATCTTTGGTTATTATTCTCATTTTTGCAAACACTTTTCAAACACACTTAAAACACACCTGTTTTCTTCCCCCTCCCCCTTTTAAAGAACGGTTTCCCTGTACCTAAGTGGGGGCCTACCTAGGTTGGGACGGGTGGACCTCTGGGGTCCGGTGTCAGTGGGGCTAGGCAGTGGGGCAGAGGGAACAATCGGTTCCTCCTCCCTGCTATTGTGTGGGGCAGGCGGAGGCATAGGGGAGCTGGGCACAGGTTCATCCCTGGGCACTGGCACTGGTTCTGGCTCACGGTTGACCGCTTCCACCACTTCTTCATCCACAGGTTGTGGGAACAGTATCACTGGAAGAATCACCGCGCCGTTCTGTGTAGGCCAGTCTGCTGGGAAGTCACCCATCACAGTGTGGATTACCTCTTTTGCCTTCTCTGCTGGTGGAGGAACTGGTACTTCGGCCGTCGACCTCAATGCTGGTGGGCACCTTTTCAGATGGTCCCGGGAAACCGTGGCCAAAGTGCCCCCTTGGTCATGACTGATCTGGTAGGCCTTTCCATCTTCCCATTCTGTGGGTTGTATGACATATGGGATTTGTTCCCATTGATCATCCAGCTTGTGGGTCTTCCTCTTCCGCTTTAACACCACATCTCCAGGTTGGAAAGGGCCAGCAGACGCTTTCTGATTGAAGCGCTGCTCCTGTTGTTCTCGACTCCGACTTAGGTTCTTCTCCACATACTCCTGAATCTATCGGCACTGCACCCTCCACCGGGTGTCCCATTCAGCCGTTGAGGGGAGTGTCTCTGGGGCTTCCAGTCCCATTTACAGGTCCACCGGCAGTCGGCCGGGCCGAGCCCTCATCAGATACGCTGGGGTGCACTTCGTTGAGCTAGACGGGATATTGTTGTACATATCGACCAAGTCAGGCAGCTTCTCCGGCCACAGGTTCCGCTCCTCCAACGGCAACGTTTTGAGGAGGCCAAGAACCAGATGGTTCATCTTCTCACACATACCATTGGTCTGGGCATGGTAAGGTGTGGTCCGGATCTTCTTGCAGCCGTACAGCTGACAGAACTCATGGAACACCTCCGCCTCAAAGGCTGGGCCTTGGTCGGTAAGCACCTTCTCAGGGTATCCATGGGGTCGACAGAAGTAAGCTTGGAACGCTCTAGCGGTGGTACGGCTGGTTAAGTCCTTGACCGGGACAACCACCATGAACCGGGAGTAATGATCTACTATGGTCAGAGCGTAAGTGTACCCACTTCGGCTGGGGGTGAGCTTTACATGGTCCAAGGCGACCAGCTCCAGCGGTTGGTGTGTAATGATCGGGCGTAGGGGAACCTTCTGGCTGGCTTCATACTTCCTCCTCAACGTACAAGGACTGCACTCTCGACACCAGGCCTCCACAGACTCCCGCATCCCACTCCAATAGAACCGCTCCCTCAACAGCATCTCCAGCTTCTTCCATCCGAAGTGGCCGGCGCCATCATGGTACGCCTGCAGAACAGTGGGTACATCAGCTTGGGGAATAACCAACTGGCGGATCTTCTCATGGGTCTTCGGGTTGATCAGCTCACGGTACAACCTCCCCTGATGTAGGCACAGCCGGGTCCGTTCCTTCCACAAGCGTTGGGCTTCAGCTGGGGCGGCAGGGTCCATCCCAGCAGCGCCTTGCTTCACCAGGGTCTTGACTAGGCGGACAGCGGGCGCCTGGTTTTGAGCTTCCTGCCACTCCTGACTGGGCAGCGGATCCAGGTTCACCCGTTGTTGGTGGACATGTACCTTCTCAGTTGGTGGCCGGTGGAATGCAGGCAACTCGATCTCCTCGAGGTCATCATCCTCGCACCCACCTTCTGACAAGTGGGGCATCCGAGAGAGGGCATCAGCATTAATGTTGACACGACCGGCCCGGTATTTGATGGTGAAGTCATAGTTGGCTAGTCTGGCCACCCACCGCTGCTCCAACGCGCCCAGCTTGGCCGTGTCCAGGTGAGTCAACGGATTGTTATCCGTGAAAGCGGTGAATTTTGCTGCGGCCAAGTAGAGGCAGAACCGCTCGGTGATAGCCCACACCAGTGCCAGGAGCTCGAGCTTGAAGGAGCTGTAGTTCTCAGGGTTCCTTTCAGTCGGCCGGAGTTTTCGGCTAGCATAGGCAATCACCTTCTCCTTTCCTTCCTGGACCTGGGACAGGACTGCCCCCAAACCCACATTGCTGGCGTCTGTGTAGAGAATGAATGGGCAGCCGTAGTCAGGGTACGCTAGGACCTCTTCTCCAGTCAAGGCCGCTTTCAGCTGACGGAAGGATTCCTCATGCCTGTCCTCCCACACCAGTGGGGCTCCGATGGGTCTACCACCTTTGGTCTGTCCCACGAGGAGGTCTTGCATGGGAGCAGCCATCTTCGTGTACCCCTTGATGAAGCGCCGGTAGTACCCCACCAGACCCAAAAACTGCCTTACTTCCCTCACGGTGGTTGGTCTTGGCCAGTCCTGGATGGCAGTGATCTTCTCAGGGTCGGGGGCGACACCTTCCGCACTCACCACATGCCCCAGGTACTGCACTCTGGGTTTCAGCAGGTGGCACTTGGAGGGCTTCAACTTCATCCCGTATTTGGCAAGGGACGCGATCACCTCGGCTAGGTGCTCCAGATGGGTTTCATACGTCTGAGAGTACACAATCACATAATCCAGGTATAACAGGACGGTCTCGAAGTTTAGATGTCCCAGACAACACTCCATCAGCCGTTGGAAGGTTCCAGGGGCATTGCACAGCCCAAACGGCATGCTATTGAATTCACAGAGCCCCATTGGGGTGGTGAAGGCGGTTTTCTCCCGGTCTTCCGGGGCCACTGCCACTTGCCAGTACCCACTGGTGAGGTCAAGGGTAGAGAAGTAATTTGCGTTCTCAGTGCGGCCAAAGACTCTTCAATGCGGGGCAGTGGGTAGGCATCTTTATGCGTTATCTGATTAATCTTCCGGTAGTCCACACACATCCGCATGGTACCATCCTTCTTCTTGACCAGTACCAGCGGAGCGGCCCAGGGACTACAGCTGTCCCGAATAACCCCTGCCTTCTTCATGTTCCTCAACATATCTTTGGCACACTGGTAATGTGCAGGGGGAATAGGCCTGTACCTCTCTTTGATAGGGGGGTGTTCACCGGTGGGGATGTGGTGTTGGACCCCTTTGATCTGCCCAAAGTCTAGTGGATGTTTGCTGAAAACTTGTTCATACTCCCGTACCACCCTGTATACCCCTGTTTTGTGATGTGTAGGGGTATCATCAGTGCCCACGTGTAGCTGTTGGTGCCACTCATTTACCTCCCCTTGAGGCGGGGGAGTGCTGGTAGTAGGTGGTGAAACTGAGGGAGTGGCCTCGTGGATGGTGTGGGGATCCAGGGTGAGCAGCTTGGCAATGGTGGCATACCGGGGAAGCCTGACTTCTTCCTCCCCACAGTTCAGTACCCTCACGGGCACTCTCCCCTTCTTTACGTCTACCACCCCTCGGGCGGCCATTACAGTGGGCCAGTGCTC
This sequence comes from Anomaloglossus baeobatrachus, assembly GCF_048569485.1. NCBI lineage: Eukaryota > Metazoa > Chordata > Amphibia > Anura > Aromobatidae > Anomaloglossus > Anomaloglossus baeobatrachus. The sequence continues at coordinate 10,024 of NW_027444488.1, read as the reverse complement.
GGAGGGTATGGGCTCCATCATGGCAGGGTAGTCACGCCCCTGAGGCCCTACCACTGCCCTACACCAAATCATCATCTCACTCCTAGGGGGCACAATCAACGGAGCAACATCCATCACTCTCACTCCACCAATCCCTCCTCCTGTTGAGTTTACATGCTGGCGGTATATCAAGGCTCGGATATCACGCTGCACAGCTCTCTGTCGGCTCCCCGCCGCCGTGGCGGCCAGCTGTTGCAGTAGGGCCAACACATCACCCATACAGTGCTCCATCACATTGGTTCCTAGCACTATCTTCGGGTTATGATCACTGGGTTCATTCATGATCCCAATCATACCCTGGTGTTGCAGTTCAGCTTGCCCCACTGTCATAGCCACGTGTTTATACCCCACTTGGGTCAATGGGAGTCCATTAGCAGCAATTAGTGTTATACTAGTATCTGGGGGTGCCAGCTCGTCTATCCCCCAATACCGCTGGTACAATGTGTATGGTATGGTGGTTACCTGTGATCCAGTGTCCAAGAGAGCCATCACCGGTATGCCGTCCACAGCCACGGGGATGATGGGCCGGGCCCCGATATACCGGTCCCGCCAGTCTGGGGGGCCACGGGGTTCTACTCCTGAGGATTGGCCCGGGGCCTCAGGGGTTGCTCGTTTAACGGGCACTGTCGGAAGTAATGCCCAGGCTTACGGCACTTTTAGCAGGTTGGAGGTCTGCTCCGCGGGTTGTTAGCACTTCTCCGCTGCATCCAGGGAACATCCTCAGGGCTGTCAGCAAGCTGTATCTGTGCTGGAGGCTGAGACCTGGTCAAAGGTTGGAGTGCAGCGAGAATCTTGGCGAGGTCTCCGTCCATGCGACGGACCTGGGCTGCCAGTTCCTCCATCGTGTTGCTTGGGGCTGTAGGTATTGGAGAGGTTGGTAGGGCAGAGGCCACCGCAACGGGGGCCGTCTCAATGGGCCACGGGGCTGGCTCCAAGATTTCTGAAGCTGGGGGCTGCAGTGCTTTGATGGCCCGTTCCTTTAACACGGCAAAGTCCACATCAGGGTGTTCTAGGGCCCAGAGCCGGAGTTGTTTGCGATCCTCAGGGGACCTCATCCCCTGCACAAATTGCTCTACTAACATCTTGTTGCTGTCCGCCTCATTGATAGGATTCACCCGCTTTAGCGTGCGGAGGGCGGTTTGCAGACGTAAAGCATAGTCCCGAATGCTATCCACCGACCGTTGCCGGCACTGGTAAAACTGCATCCTCAGCTCAGCTTCAGTACGGGTCTCAAAGGCAGTCTGTAGCTTCTCAAAGATGGTGGCTACAGAGAGCCGGTCCCCCTCGGCCCAGGTCTCCGCCTCCTGCTCAGCCGCGCCGGTTAACTGGCCCAGTACTACCGCTGCACGTTGCTTATCGGTCAGGGGGTACAGTTCTAGCAACGGGTTAAGCTTTTTCCGGAAGACCTGTAAAGCATCAGGTTTCCCGTCATACTGCGGTAGCCAGGTAGCTCCGGGCACATAGGGCAAGGAGAACGGCATCACCTGAGCGAGCGCGGGGGCCGCGGCACCTCCCGCCAGCGCGGCCGGGACATGGGCAGGCCCATTCTCATCCACGGGTGCCACTGCGGCTGCGACCACCGCTCCTCCAGCGGCTCCGTCGGGCTCAGACATCTTGTTTCCGTCCCCCTTAGCCTCTTTCCAGCCCCTCCTCTATCGGGGTGGGGTTTTGGCCTTCGCGCCTCTACTACTCGAGAAGACGCTCGAGCGGGAACTTTTCGCGCCAAAGATGGCGACTTCTGAAATTTTCCGGCCGGATACCTCCGGCGGTCACAAGGCGCACCTCTACCCAATGGCAGAGCGGTAAGATCCTGTTCGTGACGCCAAGTTGTCGCGGGCGGATGAGGGGACACCGCGCTCTCCCACTGCTCGGGTCTGGCTGCCGCTGCGGCTGCTGCGGCCTGCTGCTGCTGCTCGGTGGCTCGAGCGATGGGCCGGATCCCGGGGACTCGAGCGGCGCTCCTCGCCCGTGAGTGAAAGGGGATTGATGGTATGGAGCAGCTAGATGTTAGTCCTCCCCTCCGTGGGTAGGGGGTTGGTTGTCCCGGGGCCCAGTGATGAAGTGGGTGATGCAGGGCTTGGTGGGGTGCAGGGACGTGGGGGCAGCTCTGTGCCTTGCGGCACTGTGGTACTCACTCAGCCTGAGACGATGACACAGTTCTCGGTAAAAAACACAGCTGGAAAGACGGTTCCCACGGACGTCTGCACTTGCTTTTCCCAGTGGTTGACGGTGACGGTCCCTTTTTCCTGCACCTAAAATGATGATGGTTTCGATGGGTTCCCACCGGTAACCCGCTCCCCGGCTTGGATATGGGCCGGAGGAGCCCTACTTTGCCCGCAGGCGCTGGCCCTGAGAAACTGGTGCCCTGGCGGTGGCGGTGTCTCTCTGTAACGGTTGGACTGTTGCCTTCAATCGGGACTTGCTTGTTGGGAGACCCAGAGGTCCCCTTCACTAACGGATTTGGCAAATTCACGGCGACTCCTAGCTTTGCCGGGATCCGAAAGGCCCCTGCCACTGGTGCTGACTGCTCTTCGTATACTGCTCCGGTACCGCCGGGCCACCACCCGTCCGCGGTCCTTCCAGCAACCTCCAAGCAGTCACCCCTGCAGACAGTCACTGCCGTCTGCTGACCTTGCTGTCTCAGTCCGGGGCACACACCCGGACCAGCTTCAGGCTTTACAAACTGTCACTTTTTACTCCTTCTCTCAAGCTCCTCTAACACTTCCTTCTCCTTCCTCCTCCTAAACTGCACTGCCTGGTTCTCCCGCCTCCAGGGCTGTGAACTCCTTGGTGGGCGGAGCCAACCGCCTGGCCCACCCCCTGGTGTGGACATCAGCCCCTGGAGGAAGGCAACAAGGATTTTAGGTTAGCCTTGGTCTTCCTAACTGGGGTGTAGGGTGTGGTGGTGTTGTGACCTGTGACCCCTGGCTTGCCCAGGGCGTCACATATGCAGCGTAACATCAAACAAAATATTACAGTTGGCTAGTGACTTGTGCCATAACTCCACAGCAATGACAATAGGGAATGATTCTGAAAGGGAAAAATTAGCAGTCAAACAAAAAGTTAACAAGGTGAGGGCCAGGTGCCCCGGCACCACTGATTGCCAAAAACAGCGCTAAAACCATCAGAAAAAAGACGCATTGGTGAGCAAAAATAAAACCTGGTTAGACACCACAGAACACATGTTGAACATGCACTCATTAAAGGTGAAAAGGAATTGAGACCAAATCAGTAAGTCAGAAGTAATACGTAATCCTGTGGTCAGGGTGAAGCGCCCTTCTGGTGGACTTATGAATCCTGTGGTCAGGGTGAAGCGCCCCTAGTGGACAATGAGAGGCGGTGAACTGCATTTGGCGCAATGTAACTTTCCTGTAAAGACACAAATACTTATAACTATACTATGCCTGTAATTCTAATTAGCTCGGGCTGTAATTCTGACCTCTCTAATGCTGCCGTTCAGTAATATAACATCACATAAGCAACAAAATTGTCCAACAGAATTACCAATTAGACAAAGTGAATGTATTTTCATTGTATGTAGAAAATCCCTTTAAGGCCTGTGCCACACATCCGTGCCTCCGGCACGTGTTTGCCATTTTTTACACGTACCGGCGGCACGGAGACACTTTAACCAATGCTACCCTATTGTAGCAGGCACACACACGTAAACCCACACGGAACGTGTGTCCGTGTGCGTTTGTACGTGTGTGCGATTTTCAAAGCGCTGACATGTCAGTGTTTTCTCCGGCAGCACGGGTGTTACACGGCCCGCACCCGTACCACACGGGTGTAGTGTGGATGCGGTCCCGTGTGACACGCGCCGGAGTAAACACACATGTCAGGGAAAAAAATAAAAAACATTAACTCACCTTCTCCAGCCCTCCTGTCTCTGCCGCTGCTGCCTCTTGCTGCCGACCGCCGCTCATTAATCTCATAGAATATTCACTTCACTGCCTGGCAGCAGCAGCAGCGGGGAGACGGGAGGGCTGGAGACCGAGGATCAGCACCACGGACAGCAGCGCGGACATCAGGAAGGACCAGGTGAGTATAATAATTACTGATTCTACGTGTGCTATCGCGGATAGCACACGTAGAACACACGTGTCACGCACGTACCAGAGACACGTACTTACCTGCACGCAACACGCAGGGAAAATACGTGTCTCTCGGCACGTGCGTGAAATTCACGTGAGTGTGGCAGAGGCCTAAGACTGCACCGTACAAAAACAAAACCCATACTCAATTGAAACAGGGTCTGAATCTTTCGTGCCCTACGTTTGTTTGGGGGCAAAGGGACAACAAACTCAATATCAACTGAAAAAATGTCAAAAATTGTTTGCATTCATCGAAGTCACTAGAGCAATTAAAGAAAATCATCAAGTAGTGAGTGACAAATTTTGAGACCGTCTCACACCACCGCACCCATTGAAGAAATGAACTGAAGAGTTAAAAATAATGGAATGACATAAAGCATCCCATGGGAAGTAAAGAATCGTAATAAAAATTGCCATACATGCAACAACCCAAACTATGGAACAGTACGGATGAACAGGTAACGGACAAAACACAGATTCGATATCAGATTAAGCAAAAGTGCACTGCGTCCGAACTCCCGTATAAGAGAAATTACACTGTAAAAAGACACAGAAATCAAAGCTTACTCAGGAGGGATACCATGATTAACAGACCCACCGTGTGGGTGAAATACAGTAGGTGGTGTATCAATTGAAATTTAACCAGTTCCGTTCCTTTTAGTGACAATAAGGGAGCGATTAGAAAAATTAAATAGAATAAATAAAGTGAAAGAAAAATGCAAAACTGATATGACCAGCCACATCCTTATTGGGATATTTGTCAAGCCACAAGGGGCATCTCTGATACCTTTACCGGGGTCGTCTGAGACATTTGTACCATTTTTACCGAGGACTTTGGAAGGAGGGCAAGGGCATCTAACAGCCAAATGGCTCCGCAGCAAGCAGAACACTCGTGCTAGTATTGCATAACCCAAAGAACTAGGAGTGTCAATCATTAAACAACCAACACGCTCCTGGGCGGCGCACGGCCACCATGGCTGGACCTTGTGAAGCTCCCGGCACAGTGGCCGTGGATTGAAAAGTGGTATACTGGCTTCTGTACGGTCATTAACCTAAGCCGACGCTGAAAATCCTCATAATACCAACTACACCCATAACCACTGAGTTTATAGGAACTATAAATTAGGTATTGATAAAGGAACATTTCAGGACCACAGTCGGGATGTTTCTGACCCAGGACTGAAAAACCTGTAGCCAATTACTAATCGTTCTCGTGACCCTGGGTTTCTTATCATAAGTACTGGGACAAATATAAACGTGACTTAGTCGACATGATGCTATCACAGGGGGAGTATCCATCAAAACACCACCGCTGACGTGATAGCACAAGACCGCCAGGCATCCTCGAAGCGCTCGATCTCTCAAACAATGAAGATGGAGAATGCCACCTTAAGGAGCTGTAATGCCTTAATCCCCCAAGCCTCCGTGAACACACCGGATGTTGATGTGGATGCCATCTCTGGGGAATTCGCCGTAGATACACCACCGCTGACGTGGGAAGGGGCATACCTCACATCCCCGGGCTGTTCAGTAGCAGACCAATTCCTCTGTGTCCTCGTAGGCTGCACCATAGATGTTCGTGCACACTCATCAGTCACCCTCGAGACGCTTGAGCCCTCAAAAGGAATTCGAAAGGCGACTTCTACCAGATGAGTGTGAACGCCGGCTTCTGTGTGTACGGGAGAAGTTCCGTGAAGAATGCCTCAAGCGCCTCCTGCACCGGTCTGGTGAGCGACGCTGATCGTGCAGATCCAACCGATGTAAGGCTATGTGCCCACGCTGCGTTCTATCCCTACAGAAATTTCCGCAGCGATCTGAACAGCAGATGTGCGCCTCAAACCGCCGCAGAAACAGTCCGTACTGAAAAGCCGATTTCATGCGCTCCGCACGCAGCCCCCCCCCATAGACAGAGCGGGGGCTGAATGCAGAGCGCACAAAAGAAGCGACATATCACTTCTTAGAACGCAGCGCCCCGGCAGTAGCCGAAGCGCCGTGCTCCAATACGCCATGTGGGCATGAATTATGCACAATCTTCATAGATTGTGCTGGGGACGCAGGACGAATGCAGCCACGCCGCGGTGCAGAACGCAGCGTAACTGCATGAAAACACGTCACGTGGGCACATAGCCCAACGCAGAGGGGAAGCGGGACCGATCACTGGTAGGACATAAGCAGGACCCCTGTGGTCTGCAAGGATTTAGACATTGTGAAAGTAGCTGTGGATGTGAAGAAGGGGACAGCTTGGGCATCAAGGGTTAATTGAGAACGTGGCAGACCATCACAGGTATGCAGCACAGGTGGGGGTGGTGTTCACTATTTGGAGGCTCTGAGCCAGGGATGCAGGCTGGTGAGCAGACACACTGCCCAAAACCTACAGAAGAGGAAATGGTGTCATTGTCCATGGCAGTATATGAGGGATTAAAGTAATACTGCTGTGATACTAATGCACTAGAAGTGCTGGGAGCTGTAGGGGAGATGAAGGGGGGCGTGCAGCAAACTGTGCTGTAAAAACAGGGAGGGGGGCTGAGGGAGCAACAGTTGTGAGGTGTTTATTAAAGCCTGCCTGCAGTGCTAAAAGCAGGGACAGGAAAAGCAGGGATGCACGTGGAGCAGGGGCCCAACGGAAGCACCTAGGTCCTAGGAGAAGAAACACTTCCCCGGCAGGTGCTGCAGCGCTCTGCAACATAGCCCCTAGCTGTGACTGAGGAGAGCTGAGCTCTGCAAATAAATAAGCCAGTCATCCCTAACCTTCATGCCATGCATGGGCCTGCAGCGTCTCAAGGATGTGAAGGTCCATCGGGTTTCTCCTGCTTCCACCAGGCAGAGCTGCTGCCGGATCCTGGGATACCAGGGGAAGAGGCCGGACACAGGCCCAGACCCCAATATATAGGTAGAAATTACACCCTATAGGTGGGATTGGGAATTCGGGAGGGGCCAGGACGGAGTCCCCTCCCAAACAAAGGAAGAGCAGGGCCTGGACGGGAGAGGGGGCTGGAGAAAAACAGCATTGGGGTTAACCCCTTGCTGCACAGTCTGGGGCAGTTTCATTATGCACTACACTGCCCACCAGCCCGGCAGGCCCCCTCCTCTGATTCACACCTCCCTGTCTATGCACTGTCTCTATTGAGAGCCTGGTGTGGACAGGGCAGCTTTCTCAGCACTACTTTATGGCTAAATCTAAAAATTCTGATTGTATCTATATGGCCTACATTATGCTGCTCTGAGATGAGGTAGCAAAAACCTGCTGACAGATTCCCGTTAACAGAACAAGTAACAGCCTGGATATGCAGGATGGCAGTAGGAGTAGCATGGAGCAGCAGAGCTAGATATACAGTGTGTCCACCCATATCCTGCCCACCGCCATTAACTTGAGAACGGCGGCAGCTATAGGCATAGAAGTGGTGTCTAGGTATAGTAAAGTATCCATGCGCTACGCAATGAAACCACCTATAGCGCCACCTGGTGGAAAAATAACGGAGTTAGCATTTTTATCTCGAAAACAGAATGAGATAGAGAAAAAAGTGAATCACAAAGTTGTAGGGCATCATCAATTCAATAGGAATCGACACCTTGCATACAGAAATGCTATGAGTAGAATGTGTAAAACTCACAAGGCTGCGGACGTGAAGTGATACCTCATGGAGACCTTCCTACAAGTCATTGGGTATGGCGGCTGTGTGGAGTGGCCTCCACGCTCACCTGACCTGACCCCATTGGACTTCTTTCTCTGAGGTCACATCAAACAGCAGGTGTATGCAACCCCTCCACCAACATTGCAGGACCTACGACGACGTATCACAGATGCTTGTGCAAACGTGTCACCTACCATATTGCACAACGTGCAGCAAGATACAGTATACTGTCCATAGTCCAGATGTGCATTGTAGCTGACGGTGGCCACTTTGAGCATCAAAGTTAAATGAGCGCCATATGCGTGACCAGCATTCAATGTTTTGGGGGGGTCATAGGTTTCATATCATAGCATTTCTGTATGCAAGGTGTCGATTCGTATTGTATTGATGATGCCCTACAATTTTTTAATTCACTATTTTTCTCTATCTCGTTCCGTTTTCGAGATAAAAATACTAACTCCGTTGTTTTCCACCAGGTGGCACTATAGGTGGTTTCCTTGCGTAGCGCATGGCTACTTTACTATACCTAGACACCATTTCTATACCTATAGCTGCCGCCGTTCTCAAGTTAATGGCAGTGGACAGGATATGGGTGGACACACTGTATACTTGGAACTGATGTAGTAAAGAGCAGCAGTGCAGCAGAGCTGATTTTATCAGGAGACAGTAGAGATATGTTTATCTAGAAACACACTGGAAACTTAGATTCAGCAAACACCAGTAGTGTGGTAGCAATTTATATGCCAGGCTATGTGAATACTCAAGTGCCTGCCTAAAAATGCAAATTACATTACGGGTGTGAGCTTCGTTACCATTGCACAACCACACAGATGCATAGAGAGTCGGTTTCTGGAGAAATAGGATGGGAAGCTTATTCCTGGAGTTGACATATCACTGAAATCAGCTCTCAACCTCTATATCACGCCGGTCAAAAATTACACAAAAAAATCTGCTGACAGATTCCCTTTAATTACAAAAGGAATTTACATTTTATATATATATATACATATATATATATATATACATATATATATGTATACATATATATATATACATATATATATATATACATATATATATGTATACATATATATATATACATATATATATATATATATATATATATATATATATATATATATATATATATACATATATATATATATATATATATATATATATATATATATATACATATTCAGTGCCTTGCAAAAGTATTCGGCTTCCTTGAATTTTTCAACCTTTTCCCACATTTCAGGCTTCAAACATAAAGATAAAAATGTTGATGTTATGGTGAAGAATCAACAACAAGTGGGACACAATTGTGAAGTTGAACGATATTTATTGCTTATTGCTTATTTAAACTTTTATAAAAAGTAATAAATGGAAAATTGGGCCGTGCAATATTATTCGTCCCCTTTAAGTTAATACTTTGTAGCGCCACCTTTTGCTGCGATTACAGCTGCAAGTCGCTTGGAGTATGTGTCTATCAGTTTTGTACATCGAGAGACAGAAATTCTCGCCCATTCTTCCTTTGCAAACAGCTGGAGCTGAGTGAGGTTGGATGGAGAGCGTTTGTGAACAGCAGATTTCAGCTCTTTCCATAGATTCTTGATTGGATTCAGGTCTGGATTTTGAGATTTTGACTTGGCCATTCTAACACCTGGATACGTTTATTTGTGAACCATTCCATTGTAGATTTTGTTTTATCTTTTGGATCATTGTCTTGTTGGAAGACAAATCTCCGTCCCAGTCTCAGGTCTTTTGCAGATTCCAACAGGTTTTCATCAAGAATAGTCCTGTATTTGGCTCCATCCATCTTCCCATCAATTTTAACCATCTTCCCTGCCCCTGCTGAAGCAAATCAGGCCCAAACCATGATGCTGCCACCACTATGTTTGACAGTGGGGATGGTGTGTTCAGGGTGATGAGCTGTGTTGCTTTTACGCCAAACATATTGTTTGGCATTGTGCCCAATAAGTTTGATTTTGGTTTCATCTGACCACAGCACCTTCTTCCACATGTTTGGTGTGTCTCCCAGGTGGCTTGTTGCTAACTTTAAACAACACTTTTTATGCATATCTTTGAGAAATGGCTTTCTTCTTGCCACTCTTCCATAAAGGCTAGATTTTTGCAGTGTACAACAGGTTGTTATCCTATGGACAGACTCTCCCACCTCAGCTGTAGATCTCTGCAGTTCATCCAGAGTGATCATGGGCCTCTTGGCTGCATCTCTGATCAGTCTTCTCCTTGTTTGAG
>NW_027444487.1:20000-22117 GCF_048569485.1 Anomaloglossus baeobatrachus | reverse complement strand
GGTCTAGGTCCCCCCCGATAGGACGTAAAAGTCTGACCGCCGCCAAAATCTTGCGCCATAAAAAAAAAAAATTTACGTTTTGACACCATAAACCACCCAATAAGGGTAAAAACGGGTGCTGCGATGAACGGGTGCGTAACCGCACTCACGTTTTTTAACGTGTTTCCAGAAAGTCAAATGATGTCACATTACTGAGAGACAAGCGTATCCAAAATAGCAGTCTTTCACCTATACAAACATTTTCTCAACATCTGGCTGTCAGAACGTTACTTACGGAAGGGCATTAGCCAGTTTCCCAGTCTATTCCCTGAACTTACCCACTAGCTCTCCTATTCTGGCTAACGGAAGAGGAGTTGTCCGAGCGTTAGCCAGTTTTCCAGTCTCATCTCCGCCATTCGGATGCGTATCGCTAAAACTGGCTATCGAAATATACCTGAGATAAAGCCGTTAGCCGGGTTTACCTTTTGACGTCCAAATTCCCGAAGTGTATTTCCTAATCTGGCTAACGGTACGCTCTAGACAAGTAAATTAGCCAGTTTCACGGTCACTTGTCTGATTGTAGCAAGTGTATCACGGACACAGACTTGATCGCCCGGAACTGTTTTCGTGCCCGCACCACGGTCTAGGTCCCCCCCGATAGGACGTAAAAGTCTGACCGCCGCCAAAATCTTGCGCCATAAAAAAAAAAAATTTACGTTTTGACACCATAAACCACCCAATAAGGGTAAAAACGGGTGCTGCGATGAACGGGTGCGTAACCGCACTCACGTTTTTTAACGTGTTTCCAGAAAGTCAAATGATGTCACATTACTGAGAGACAAGCGTATCCAAAATAGCAGTCTTTCACCTATACAAACATTTTCTCAACATCTGGCTGTCAGAACGTTACTTACGGAAGGGCATTAGCCAGTTTCCCAGTCCTTTCCCTGAACTTACCCACTAGCTCTCCTATTCTGGCTAACGGAAGAGGAGTTGTCAGAGCGTTAGCCAGTTTTCCAGTCTCATCTCCGCCATTCTGATGCGTATCGCCAAAACTGGCTATCAACATATACCTGAGATAAAGCCATTAGCCGGGTTTACCTTTTGACGTCTAAATTCCCGAAGTGTATTTCCTAATCTGGCTAACGGTACGCTCTAGACAAGTAAATTAGCCAGTTTCACGGTCACTTGTCTGATTGTAGCAAGTGTATCACGGACACAGACTTGATCGCCCGGAACTGTTTTCGTGCCCGCACCACGGTCTAGGTCCCCCCCGATAGGACGTAAAAGTCTGACCGCCGCCAAAATCTTGCGCCATAAAAAAAAAAAATTTACGTTTTGACACCATAAACCACCCAATAAGGGTAAAAACGGGTGCTGCGATGAACGGGTGCGTAACCGCACTCACGTTTTTTAACGTGTTTCCAGAAAGTCAAATGATGTCACATTACTGAGAGACAAGCGTATCCAAAATAGCAGTCTTTCACCTATACAAACATTTTCTCAACATCTGGCTGTCAGAACGTTACTTACGGAAGGGCATTAGCCAGTTTCCCAGTCCTTTCCCTGAACTTACCCACTAGCTCTCCTATTCTGGCTAACGGAAGAGGAGTTGTCAGAGCGTTAGCCAGTTTTCCAGTCTCATCTCCGCCATTCTGATGCGTATCGCCAAAACTGGCTATCAACATATACCTGAGATAAAGCCGTTAGCCGGGTTTACCTTTTGACGTCTAAATTCCCGAAGTGTATTTCCTAATCTGGCTAACGGTACGCTCTAGACAAGTAAATTAGCCAGTTTCACGGTCACTTGTCTGATTGTAGCAAGTGTATCACGGACACAGACTTGATCGCCCGGAACTGTTTTCGTGCCCGCACCACGGTCTAGGTCCCCCCCGATAGGACGTAAAAGTCTGACCGCCGCCAAAATCTTGCGCCATAAAAAAAAAAAATTTACGTTTTGACACCATAAACCACCCAATAAGGGTAAAAACGGGTGCTGCGATGAACGGGTGCGTAACCGCACTCACGTTTTTTAACGTGTTTCCAGAAAGTCAAATGATGTCACATTACTGAGAGACAAGCGTATCCAAAATAGCAGTCTTTCACCTATACAAACATTTTCTCAACATCTGGCTGTC
>NW_027444487.1:7500-10000 GCF_048569485.1 Anomaloglossus baeobatrachus | reverse complement strand
GGGGTAGGGGCTCGGGACAGACCGGGGGTAAGAAAAAAAGGGATAGCCCGGCGGCGGAGTGGAAACGCCAACCGCCGCCGCCGCTTTCCCGCTGGGAAGCTCTCGTGAGAAAAAAGGCCGCCCTCGGAGAAGATCTTTGTGCTTCCCGGCACGGGGAGCGATTCGGACGACGGGCCCCCTCGCGCGACCCCCCCCCGCCGGTAGACGGCCGGGAAGTCGCGGGGTAGGTCCCCGCCGTTCGCCCGTGCGGGTCGTCGGACCGCTTTTCGACGCTCGGGTCGTTTCAAACTCGCCACCGCGAGGCCGCCCGCCTCCTCGGGAGGGGGGGGCGGCCGGCGCGTTCGCGCCACCGCAAGGAGGGTGAAACCCCGGGTGTGGGGGGAGGAAGGGGCCGCTCGCCTGTGACCGGCGCGGGCTCCAGAGCCCGGGCCGAGCGTGCGGCGCCACCTCCCCGCCCGGGAGCGCTTCGCCAAATCGATCGGAAGAGGACGACGCTGGGCCAGAAGGGAAGGGGGTCTTTCGGACCGGAACCTTCATCCCAGGGCCCGCCGGATGGCTGCGTACGTCGTGGGGGCGCTCTGACTCCGGGCCCCGCGCCTGGCAAACTCCCCACCGGGAGCTGCGGGAGAGGCCAGAGCGCGTACCCGCAACCGGAAGGGGTCCCCGAGCCGCAGTTCGCGCATCGCTCGGAGTACCGGTTCGTCGAGGGGAGCGTTCGAAGTCTGGAGAGGCGCTCTTCTCTCACATATATCTCCCGGAGGCGTGGGATGAAGTGTCTTTGGGCGGTTGGGAGCCCCCCCCGCGTAAGCCGGGTCGGTCCCGCGAACTACCCGCCCCCCTGGAACTGCCGGGCGGACGCGGCAGGCAAATTCGACCCCATCCCGGTTCTACGGATTTTTTTGCTCCTTTGGCTCCCCCTCTGGCCGCTTTGGGGTACTGCAACCGAGGACCTGCCGAAACGCGTGGAACTGCCCGTCGGATTCGAGTTAAGAGGCGTCAACCGTGGAAGTCTGAACGGTCTGAAAAATTTTCTAAGTCCCAAGGACTCTCCGGCGTGATTCTCTGGAGCCCTTTTCGGCTTGCGAGGCTGCCCGACGCCCCTCCCGGATGATGGAAGTCTGACGGAATTTTTTTTTTTGACCGATTTCTCCCAACTGCCGGGGAACATTGGGAGAGATTGTCTGGAGCCCCGCTCGGGCTCCCGAGGGCCCCGACACCCCCCCGGATGATGGAAGTCTGACGGAATTTTTTTTTTTGACCGATTTCTCCCAACTGCCGGGGAACATTGGGAGAGATCGTCTGGAGCCCCGCTCGGGCTCCCGAGGGCCCCGACACCCCCCCGGATGATGGAAGTCTGACGGAATTTTTTTTTTTGACCGATTTCTCCCAACTGCCGGGGAACATTGGGAGAGATTGTCTGGAGCCCCGCTCGGGCTCCCGAGGGCCCCGACACCCCCCCGGATGATGGAAGTCTGACGGAATTTTTTTTTTTGACCGATTTCTCCCAACTGCCGGGGAACATTGGGAGAGATTGTCTGGAGCCCCGCTCGGGCCCCCGAGGGCCCCGACACCCCCGGAAAATCATGGAAGTAGGAAAATTTCGATTTTTCGTCTAAGTCCCAAGGACTCTCAGGCGAGATTGTATGGAGCCCCGCTCGGGCCCCCGGGGCCCCGTCACCTCCGGAAGGTCGCGGGGGCCTGAAACTTTCCAGTTTTCATCCAGGCGCCGAGGGCAGTAGGGCGAGAGCGCCCGGGGCCCCGTCACCTCCGGAAGGTCGCGGGGGCCTGAAACTTTCCAGTTTTCATCCAGGCGCCGAGGGCAGTAGGGCGAGAGCGCCCGGGGCCCCTCGGGCCCCCGGGGCCCCGTCACCTCCGGAAGGTCGCGGGGGCCTGAAACTTTCCAGTTTTCATCCAGGCGCCGAGGGCAGTAGGGCGAGAGCGCCCGGGGCCCCTCGGGCCCCCGGGGCCCCGTCACCTCCGGAAGGTCGCGGGGGCCTGAAACTTTCCAGTTTTCATCCAGGCGCCGAGGGCAGTAGGGCGAGAGCGCCCGGGGCCCCTCGGGCCCCCGGGGCCCCGTCACCTCCGGAAGGTCGCGGGGGCCTGAAACTTTCCAGTTTTCATCCAGGCGCCGAGGGCAGTCGGGCGAGAGCGCCCGGGGCCCCTCGGGCCCCCGGGGCCCCGTCACCTCCGGAAGGTCGCGGGGGCCTGAAACTTTCCAGTTTTCATCCAGGCGCCGAGGGCAGTCGGGCGAGAGCGCCCGGGGCCCCTCGGGCCCCCGGGGCCCCGTCACCTCCGGAAGGTCGCGGGGGCCTGAAACTTTCCAGTTTTCATCCAGGCGCCGAGGGCAGTCGGGCGAGAGCGCCCGGGGCCCCTCGGGCCCCCGGGGCCCCGTCACCTCCGGAAGGTCGCGGGGGCCTGAAACTTTCCAGTTTTCATCCAGGCGCCGAGGGCAGTCGGGCGAGAGCGCCCGGGGCACCTCGGGCCCCCGGGGCCCCGTCAC
>NW_027444486.1:0-22126 GCF_048569485.1 Anomaloglossus baeobatrachus | reverse complement strand
GGAGACATGCCACATGACGCATTAGAAAATAAAATAAACGACTACGTATCCAGAACGGCCCTACCGGTTATACCCAGCGCTGAGGTTGAAAATTTAGAGACGGACTTTACAGAAGCAGAAGTGGCATCTATCATTAAAGAATCTCCCTCAGGCAAAAGTCCGGGTCCAGATGGGTTCACCCCTAAATTTTATAAAATATTCCAAACTCAGCTATCCCCGTTCTTGACTAAAGTATTTAATTCCATCTCAGAAAATTCCCAATGGGTGGCGCAATCTCTCGAAGCCCATATATGTGTTCTCCCCAAACCGGGGAAGGATCACATGTTAGTTACAAATTACAGACCCATTTCACTGATCAATCTAGACCTAAAACTTTTTTCTAAAGCCTTAGCCAACAGACTTGCTCCTTCCTTGCCCGGGATAATACACACAGATCAAGTGGGGTTCGTACAAGGTCGGGAGGCGCGTGACAATACCAACAAACTGTTTCTCCTGATGACTCGGTCGAGGGCTCATTCTCTTCCCATGTGTTTACTCTCAGTGGATGCGGAGAAGGCCTTTGACCGGGTCAGTTGGAATTTCATGATGGCCGCTCTAAAGCAGGTGGGTTTGGGCAAAAATTTTTTAGATAGGATTGCGTCCCTTTATTCGAGACCCTCAGCAAAAGTTAGGACGGATGGGTTTCTGTCGTCATCGTTTCAGGTCCACAATGGAACAAGGCAAGGATGTCCATTGTCACCTCTGCTCTACGTCATTGTCATGGAGCATCTCGCGGTCGCCATAAGAAATAATGCTAGTATCCATGGGATAGAGGCCGGGGGAGGGAATCGCAAGTTAGCTTTATTTGCTGACGACCTTCTCATGTTTATTTCCCAGCCACACATATCCTTCCCGTCTTTGCTCAAAGAGTTCGAGGAGTTTGGTAACTTAAGTAATTTTAAAGTGAACTTCTCTAAATCAGAGGCTATGAATGTGACCCTGTCGGCGGAAGATCTAGCCCGTACAACCCAAAATTTTCCCTTTAAGTGGCAACCGTCAGCTATAAAATATCTGGGGGTAGTTGTACCTCGGGATCCAACAAAAATTATGCATCATAATTTTCTACCCCTGTTAGAGAGGACAATTAGGGATTTAAAGAAGTACGACAAAAAAAGACTATCGTGGTTTGGGCGTATCAACGCTATTAAAATGGATGTTCTTCCTAGGTTTCTTTTCTTGTTCCAAACGGTACCTATTCAGCTGCCGGGGAGTTACTTTTCCAAAATTCGGACGGCTTTGTCAAGGTTCGTTTGGGGGAATAGGAGACCTCGGACAAGCATAAAAACTCTTACCAGACACAAAAATAATGGAGGGGCAGGGCTCCCAAATTTCCAGTTATACTACAGGGCAACTATTCTAACGAGGATAATGGATTGGCACTTCCATAGGAACTCGAAACAATGGGTCGCGATCGAACAGGACGGATTGGGAGTCCCTTTGCACTTTCTCTCATGGATGGGAAAGGAGAGTAGGTCACAGATAGAGAAGGGAATGGAGTTTATTTGGACAGTGATGGGGACGTGGGACGGTGAGGTTAAGAGGGGTTCTCTCTCACAGGGGAAAGGTCCACTTACCCCCCTCTTTGGCAACCAGGAGTTCCCTCCTGGGCTTCATTCCAATAAATTTCTGGGATATGCTCGGGTGGAGGAAACTCGTTTTTTTCATGTGCTCCAGGGAAATACCCTGCCCCCTTATGCATCTCTACGGGCCACAGGGAGAGAGGTTTCCTGGATAGAATATATGCAGCTGAAATCGTTTCTATCCAACCAGGACAGGGAGAGGAAGTTGAGGACCCCCCCTACTCCATTTGAGAAATTGTTCTTGCAGGGTTCGTCACCTGGGCATGTCATCTCTCTTACTTATAAAATGCTGAACCAGAGAGACATGTCGGACAAACCCAAATTTGTCTATAGATGGGGAGAGGAACTGGGAGAGGACATTTCGGAGGACAGATGGAGCAGGGCGTTTCTGTGGACCCACAAACTTTCTCTGGCTTGTGCCGCCCAAGAGAAAAACTATAAAATTCTCACAAGGTGGTACCAATACCCGACCAAATTGCATGCTATCTTTCCCTCAGTGTCCGACATGTGCTGGAGATGTGGTACAGAAAAAGGGTCTATGTTACATATATGGTGGAGCTGTGCTAAATTGCAACCATTCTGGGACTCAGTGTTTTCTCTGTATAAAAAGATGAGTGGGGGTGAGGTGGAGAGATCTCCCCAGGTGGCCCTCCTCTCTATCCTCCCAGGTTCATTCAAGTCACAAAAGAGGGACCTGCTGCGATTTTGTTTAGCGGCAGCCCGTATAATTATTCCCAGATACTGGAAACAGACTAGATGCCCCACGTTAGCTGACTGGGTAGAGGAGATGGCAAACCTCCAGAGAATGGAGGAACTCACAGCTGAACTTAATGGGCTCACGGAAAAATTTATCACAGTGTGGGGACCGTGGATTACGTTCATGGAGTCTCCTGAGTTCACGGTGAGTCTGGCAGGTTATTTGGGATGAGAAATGGTGACATACCTTGTCTTCCCCTCTCCCCACACACTTTTTCCCCCACCCCCTCTTTACCCTACTTTCTTCACTCTATTTGATTCCTTCTTTTCTAAGCTTATATCTGTTCTTTTTTTTTTTTTTTTCTAGTTTTCTACTTTTTCTTAAATGTTTATTCAATAACTTAAAAGGGGATTGTTTTATGCTGAGAGTGGTCTTGTCAATTATCAGGAAGACATGTTTAGCTGGAACTCTGATTTCTAGTGTATGGTTTGTCATGGAGTGTTAGCATAAGGATAGCTTATAGAGTTCCAATGAAATCTACAATGTGATGTTATTTTTGTCATTCCGAAACTGAGAGATCACTGTTTATGTTTTATAATCTTTATAAATGTTCAAGATGTATGCTTGATTTATAAACTTAATAATAAAACAGATTTGAAATAATCATGAAAGGTATCTCGGGGAGACGCCTGCCATGATTAAACTCATTATTACCCCAATTGCCACCGCACCAGGGCAATTCGGGTTGAGCCGGAAAGAGTCCCGCAGGACTGTCACACCTAATGGATGCGGCAATTGTGGGCGGCTGCAGGGTGATATTGTTAGACTGGAGGGCTCCCCATACCGTGGCGCTCTACATCCTGACAATACCAGCCTCCAGCCGTGTGGCTTTATCCTGGCTGGTATCAAATATGGGGGGAACGCATTTTTTTTTTATTTATTTATTTATTTTACTGCACGATATAGACCCGCCCACCGGCGGCTGTGATTGGTTGCAGTGAGACAGCTGTCACTCAGCTTGGGGACGTGTCTGACTGCAACCAATCATAGGCGCTGGTGGGTGGGGAAATCACAGAATAACTAATTAACTAATGAAGCAGCAGCCATTTTCTAAAGAGCAAAAGACACCGCAGATTTGTGACAGCAGGGGAGCGAGACGTCCTTGATCGGTGAGTAGGAAAGGGAGAGGGATTGTGCTGGGGACGCAGGAGACATGCAGATAGCAACATGTGCACATAGCCTTACTGTGAAAAGCCACGTTTATGGCGATCGAACCGTTCTCGGACGTAACTCGAGCTGCCGAACTTTTAGCAAAAAGCTCGAGTTCTAGTTCGATCTAGAACAACCCCCAAAATCACTTGAACATGAAATTGGCGAACCTCGAACCGCGCTCAACTCTATGGATGACGTAGACGCATCATCCACACTGGACTGGGAAGAAGGAGGCCGAAGATTACATCAGAGAGGAGGCGCCACACTGGAGAGCAGCAACACCCATTGGACCGGACCGCCCCCTGGGTGAGTAATATAAAAGTGTTTTTTACGTTATACAGAGCGTCCCGGGCTCTTATATACAGTATTTTGGAATAAAGTGGTATTGGCCGCAGCTTATAGTCCCCAAATCTGGTGACAGGTTCCCATTAAAAAATTGGAAGGAACACAAACTTACAAAATAAATTACCAACATAATTGTGCTTCTAAGGGCATGATTTATTACACCTAAAAACTCTACCAAAACATTTCCAATTGTACCATAAATCTGACTCAAGCAAATTAATTATATAGGCCATAGATCAGAGGTTAGAGGTGGTAACCTATTTAAGGCCCTTGCGCAGCTTGAGTCATTGGATTTATAGATTAGACACAAGGACTCCTATTGGGCTCAATGAGAGCTTTGGCTGCTTTCTTTAATTGGGTATTTTTATGTGGTGTGAGAATGGGACTGTTTGTGTTAAAATTATTTTTAATTGTTTTTTTATTCATAATTTAGAGATCTCTATATGCTAAAACCATACCTGTGGTGGTCTGCAAATTTTGAGATACTTCACTCGATCCACTCAGTGACTTAGATGTTGACTTTGATTGGGTCTTTTCCCTGAATGAAGTGCCTATGAGAAAAAAGAGAATTTTGTTTACTTACCGTAAATTCTTTTTCTTATAGTTCCGTCTTGGGAGACCCAGACCTTGGGTGTATAGCTTCTGCCTCCGGAGGACACACAAAGTACTACACCTAAAAGGTATAGCTCCTCCCTCTGAGCCTATACACCCCCTGGTGAACCAGTCATAACCAGTTTAGTGCAAAAGCTGAAGGAGAATAGCCACCCACAAGTAGAACAGAGCAAGAGCCGGAACAACCGGAGACTCTGTTCATGACAACAGCATGTGAAAACACACGGAACAAGGAAATTGCCAACAGGCAACGGGGAGGGTGCTGGGTCTCCCAAGACGGAACTATAAGAAAAAGAATTTACGGTAAGTAAACAAAATTCTCTTTTTCTTTAACGTTCCTTTGGGTGACCCAGACCTTGGGACGTTCCAAAGCAGTCCCAGGGTGGGAAATAAACAAAAAAACTAAGAAGTAGGCAGAAACCTAACTTCACAAATGGGCGACCGCCGCCTGAAGGATGCGTCTGCCCAAGCTCGCATCTGCCAAAGCATGAGCATGCACTTGGTAGTGCTTCGAGAAGGTATGCAGGCTAGCCCAAGTGGCAGCCTGACAGACTTGCTGAGCCGTAGCCTGGTGCCGAAAAGCCCAAGAGGCACCGACAGCCCTGGTCGAGTGCGCTTTGATCCCCGGCGGGGGAGGAGCCTGCGAACTTTGGTAGGCGTCCAAAATGGTCGACCTAATCTAACGGGCTAAGGTCGGCTTAGAAGCAGGGAGGCCCTTGCGCCGACCTGTGGTTAGCACAAAAAGAGAGGTACACCGCCTAAGCGCAGCGGTGCGAGACACATAGATCCGGAGAGCACGCACCAGATCTAGAGTATGTAGAGCTTTTTCAAAGCGATGAACAGGGGCCGGACAGAAGGAAGGTAAGGTAATGTCCTGGTTAAGGTGGAAGGGAGAAACCACCTTAGGAAGAAAGTCCGGAGTCGGACGGAGAACCACCTTGTCTTGATGAAAGACTAAAAAGGGTGACTCCGAGGAGAGCGCAGCCAAATCAGAAACTCTCCTGAGAGAAGTTATAGCAACCAGAAAGGCCACTTTCTGTGAGAGACGATACAAAGAAACCTCCCTAAGGGGCTCAAAGGGGGGTTTCTGCAAGACCGTGAGAACCAAGTTAAGGTCCCAGGGGTCCAAGGGCCGCCGGTAAGGCGGGATGATGTGAGACGCGCCCTGCATGAAGGTGCGGACCTGAGCCAGCCGAGCGAGACGCCGCTGGAACAGGACTGACAGGGCCGAAACCTGTTCCTTGAGAGAGTTGAGGGACAGACCTAGCTGCAGACTGGACTGTAGAAAAGACAGAAGGGTCGGCAAGGAGAATGGCCAAGGAGAATGGCCGGTAGAGCGACACCAGGACAGGAAAATTTTCCAAGTCCTGTGATAGATCTTAGCGGACGAAGACTTACGGGCCCGAGTCATAGTGGAGATGACTTCAGGGGGAATACCAGAAGCCGTCAAAATCCAGGACTCAAGAGCCACGCCATCAATTTGAGGGCCGCAGAATTCGGGGGGAAGAACGGACCTTGCGAGAGTAGGTCTGGACGGTCCGGGAGAGGCCACGACATCTCTACGGACAGATGGAGCAGGTCCGGATACCAAGCTCGCCTGGGCCAGTCCGGTGCAATGAAGATGACTCGACGACCCTCCATTCTGATCTTGCGCAGGACTCTGGGCAGGAGGGCTAGAGGGGGAAACACGTAGGACAGACGAAACTGGGACCAGTCCTGAACCAGAGCGTCCGCAGCGAAGGCCTGAGGATCGTGGGAACGAGCCACGTAGACAGGAACTTTGTTGTTGTGACGGGATGCCATTAGGTCCACGTCCGGAGTGCCCCATTTGCGGCAGATCGACTGAAATACTGCCGGGTGCAGGGACCACTCGCCACCGTCCACACTTTGACGGCTGAGATAATCTGCCTCCCAGTTGTCCACGCCTGGGATGTGGACTGCGGATATGGTGGACCTGGAGTCCTCCGCCCATTGAAGAATGCGTTGTACCTCCATCATTGCCAGGCGGCTGCGTGTCCCGCCTTGATGGTTGATGTAGGCAACCGCTGTCGCGTTGTCTGACTGGACTCGAATGTGCATGCCCGCCAGCAGATGGTGAAATGCTAGGACAGCTAGAAGTACGGCTCTGATTTCCAGCACATTGATTAAAAGGGCTGACTCGGACGGAGTCCAAGTGCCCTGTGCTCTGTGGTGGAGACATACCGCTCCCCAGCCGGATAGACTGGAATCCGTGGTGAGAATCACCCAGGACGGGGCCAGGAAGGAGCGCCCTTGGGACAGGGAGAGGGGCCGAAGCCACCACTGAAGAGAGCTCTTGGTCCGTGGCGACAGAGCCACTGACTTGTGTAAGGAGGAAGGCCGCTTGTCCCAACAGCGGAGAATGTCCAGCTGCAGGGGGCGCAGATGGAACTGGGCAAAGGGAACAGCCTCCATGGACGCCACCATTTGACCCAGCACCTGCATCAGACGCCTGAGGGTATAACGGCGGGGCCTCAGGAGAGAGCGCACCGCCAACTGGAGTGACAGCTGTTTGTCTAAGGGCAACTTCACAAGTGCCGGCAGAGTCTCGAACTGCATCCCTAGGTACGTGAGACTCTGGGTCGGAGTCAGAGTGGATTTGGGAAGATTGACAAGCCACCCGAATTGGGCTAGAGTGCTGAGAGTGAGCGAGACACTCCGCTGACAGTCTGCGCTGGATGGCGCTTTGACTAGAAGATCGTCCAGGTAGGGGAGCACTGCCAACCCCTGAAGGTGCAGAACCGCAATCACAGCTGCCATGACCTTGGTGAAAACCCGAGGGGCCGTGGCTAACCCGAAGGGGAGAGCCACGAATTGGAAATGATCGTCTCCTATTGCAAAGCGTAGCCAACGCTGGTGTGAAACCGCAATGGGCACATGCAGATATGCATCTCTGATGTCGATGGACGCCAGGAAATCCCCTTGGGTCATTGAGGCAATGACTGATCGCAGGGACTCCATGTGAAGTGCTGCACCCGAACATGCTTGTTGAGAAGCTTGAGATCCAGGATGGGCCTGAAGGTACCGTTCTTTTTGGGAACTAGGAAGAGGTTTGAGTAGAAACCTCTGAACCGTTCCCGGGCGGGAACTGGTACAATTACTCCATTGGCCTGCAAGGCTGCCACGGCCTGTGAAAAGGTGCGGCCCTGGAGCAGGGGGAGTTGAGAAAAAAAATATGTTTGGCGGGCTGGAAGAAAATTCTATCCTGTAGCCGTGAGAGATGATATCTCTCACCCACTGATCGGAGACTTGTTGAAACCAAGCGTCGCCAAAGTGGGAGAGCCTGCCACCGACTAAGGACATGGCTGGATCGGACAGAGAGTCACGAGGAGGCTGCCTTAGTGGCAGGACCTCCTGCGGTCTTCTGCAGACGCGCTCTGGAGCGCCAGTTGGATTTCTGGTTCTTGGCTGAGTTAGCGGACGAGGCGGAGGGCTTAGAGGACGACCAGTTGGAGGAACGAAAGGAGCGAAACCTCGACTGAATCCTACCCTGGGCAGGTTTCCTGGTCTTGGTTTGTGGCATGGAAGTACTCTTCCCGCCAGTAGCCTCTTTAATAATTTCATCCAGCTGTTCACCGAACAGCCGGGAACCAGCAAAAGGGAGCCCAGCAAGGTACTTCTTTGAAGAAGCATCTGCCTTCCACTCTCGAAGCCTCAAGGTCCTGCGGATAACGAAGGAATTAGCCGAAGCCACCGCAGCGCGGTGAGAAGCCTCCAGCATGGCAGACATGGCATGAGAAGAAAAAGCTGAAGCTTGAGAAGTTAAGGCAACCATCTCGGGCATAAATTCCCTGGTGAGGGAATGCATCTCCTCCAGACTAGCAGAGATGGCTTTGAGGGCCCACACTGCTGCAAAAGTTGGAGAAAACGCGGCCCCCACCGCTTCATACACGGATTTGGCCAGAAGGTCAATCTGACGGTCAGTGGCATCCTTAAGGGAAGTGCCATCAGCCACCGACACACCGGTCCGGGCTGAGAGCCTAGACACCGGAGGGTCTACCTTTGGGGAGTGAGCCCACTCCTTGACCACCTCAGGTGGAAAGGGAAAACGGTCATCAGAACCACGCTTTGGGAAGCGTTTGTCAGGACAGGCCCTGGGTTTGGTCACAGCGGCCTGAAAACTGGAGTGGTTAAAGAACACACTCTTTACTCTCTTAGGCGAGGTAAACTGGTGCTTTTCTGCCAGAGAGGGTTGCTCCTCTGATACTGGCGGATTGAGATCCAGTACAGAATTAATGGAAGCAATCAAGTCACTAAATTCTGAGTCACCCTCGTAAGGAGCAATGGGGCACATGGAGTTAGCCTCCGAGCCCCCTGTATAGGCATCCTCCTCATCCTGCGAGTCCTCAGCCCTTGAATCAGAGCCACGGGATGAGGAGGGAGAGGGAACCCTGCGGAGCCTCTTAGACGGACGGGGTCCGTGCCCTGATGATGAATCCTCTGTGAGCTCCAGTCCTAAAGGCCCCTTAGCAAGAGCATTAGAGGCACCCTGTGAAGGGGGCTGATGCATATTCATCAAAGTCCTGGACAGAAGTCCCATGGACTCAGCAAATGACTGGGAGATAGACCTAGAAAAGGACTCTACCCAGGCCGGGGGTTCAGCCACATGTGCAGGAGCAGCCTGAGAGACCACTGGGGCCGAGACCCCAGGCCGTGGCACCTCCAAGTTAGAGCAGACCTCACAATGTGGATAGGTGCTCGCTTCAGGCAGCGGAAGCTTACATGCAGCACATACAGCATAAAGCTTTGGAGCCTTGCTCCTTGTGTGAGACATGCTGCCTGAGTGGGGAGAAACAGCTTCTATAAAGGGAATGAATCCCAGGGAGAATATAGCAGAGGTCCACAACCGGAGACCGGCTGTGGCTTACCAGACCGTTGGAAGCGGTGTTGTGTGCCCTCCAGATCCCGAAGCCCGGACCCCCCAATGCACAGCACCTCAGCAGGGATGCAGAGTGCAGGACGGGCCAGAACAGAGTGAAACCTGCCCAAGAAAATGGCCACCGGAGAGAAGAGAGGGGGCGGGACGGGGGGCGTCCCTGTTGGAAGGGCGGAATCTGGAGGGCCATAGAGGCCTGCAGGGGGGTAGTCGCACACAAGCAGTGAGGAGGGTCCCTCCCCTGTGCAGGACGGCCACCGGGAGGGGCCATGCCTGTCCCTCAGCATGAGTGACATGCGAGGGCAGGTAACAGAAACTAGGCCTCCGGCGAAGCCGGGGCCTAAATTTAAGCAGCGAGGCCGACGCGCAGGCACCATCGGCGCGGTTCTCGAGCGAAAAGCTAGCGGACCGGCCGGAAATGCTAAAAAACACAGTAAACACACTCTCCCCCCACAATAAATGACAGGGACCCCCAACATATGAACGTCTCAAGGTACTTAGCTGCTGAGACGCAGGGCCAGGTCCCTGGGGGTGAGTGCTCCGGTCCAGCAGGGTCCTCAAGGGGCTGTGGCCGGAGACCGGTCTCCTGCCAGGCATGGAGACCGTGCTGGCTCACACTTCAATCCAGAGCCCAGGAGGGATGG
Source organism: Anomaloglossus baeobatrachus (assembly GCF_048569485.1). Lineage (NCBI taxonomy): Eukaryota > Metazoa > Chordata > Amphibia > Anura > Aromobatidae > Anomaloglossus > Anomaloglossus baeobatrachus. Next base: position 12,103 of record NW_027444486.1, on the reverse strand, counting down.
TGAAGGAGCACGGCATGTAAGGCTCCAGCCTTGGAAATCAACCTTACAAAACCACCGACACAGTGGGGTGAGAAGGGACATGCCGGGAGTCCAGACGCGGACCCGCATTTCTTCAATCTTCTTCCAAAAAAAGGAAAAAAAGGAAAAAATCATATGAGAACGCATGTGTGGATGTATGCCTCCTGAACACAAAGCGAAAAACTGGTTGTGACTGGTTCACCAGGGGGTGTATAGGCTCAGAGGGAGGAGCTACACCTTTTAGGTGTAGTACTTTGTGTGTCCTCCGGAGGCAGGAGCTATACACCCAAGGTCTGGGTCTCCCAAAGGAACGTTAAAGAAATAAGAAAATATATTATCTAAGAAAAGTGGAGAAAAACATTGTACAACAATTTAATTATAGTTAGGATACAACTAATTTTTAATACATTTACTCAATAATTTAGTTTTTTGCATTTCTTGATTTTTCTTGCCTTATGGCATGTCATTTTTAATTTTGCATATCATATTTCTGTTTACACAACAACATGAGCACTATGCACTTTTTGTTTGCCTATTGACTACTGATGGACGGACCCAGACTATAAAAGTCTGGATCCATGCGGTTTCAAAAATACCCGAGTGCCGGACCTGGGCCTGAAATTCTCAGGGAATGCCGGATAATGATCTGGAAACTTGGGAAATTAAAAAAAGAAAGAAAAATTATAGAAAGTAAGGAAAAAGAGGGCGCGTTATACTTACCGAGTCTCCCACGCGGCTGTAACTGCTTCTGGGGTCGCTCATTATCGCTAATCCATATGTACTGCTGCCCCCACCCACCAGCCGTCTTCACGTCTGTGATTGGTTGCAGTCAGACAGAGCCCCCATCTATGTTTGACAGCGTGACTGACTGCTCTCAATCACACACACTGTCTGCATCTAGATTGGTGTAAAAACAAATAAATTTAAAAAATTGGAGTTGGGTCGTCCCATATTATGATACCCAGCCAGGACAAAGCTTACAGCTGCAGGCTGCAGCCCCCAATTTTGCACGTTATGTTGGCTGTGTATCAAAATAAAAGGAACCGCATGCAGCTTTTAAAAATAAAAAATATTTAAAAAAATAATTTTTAAAAAATAGTCTGCGGTTTTTCCTCCCCCCCATTTTGATACCCAGTCATGATAAGCGGACAGCTGAGAGCTGGTATTCTCAGGATGGGTTGGCCCATGGTTATTGTGCCCCCCCCAGCCTAAAAATAGCAGCCTGCAGCCACCCAGGACTGTCACATCCATTAGATGTGACAATGCCGGCATTTTACTCAACTGTTTCCGATTGCCCTGGTGCAGTGGCAATTGGGGTAATAAGGGGTGAATAACCGCAGTCATTAACCTTTCCTCGCGCCTGTGCATTACAGTACTTTGATCTGCCCTCAGCAGGGCAGATCAAAGTGCGCCTGCGCAGGACCACAATGTCGGCTTGTGTGGATGATGTAGATGCATCATCCACACTGGACTGGGAAGAAGGAGGTTGAATATCGCAGCAGAGAGGAGGTTTCGGACGGGAAAGAGAAGGCGCCGCACTGGAGAGCATAAACACCAATCAGACAAGACTGCCCCCTAGGTGAGTATTATAAAAGTGTTTTTTGCATTATACAGAGCGGCCTTGGCTCTTATATACAGTATTCAAGAATGTTGTATAAAAGAACTCAGTGGTATTGGCCTCAGCTTATAGTCCCTAAATCTGGTGACAGGTTCCCATTAAAAAAATCGGAGGAACACAAACTTACAAAATAAATCACCAACATACTTGTGCTTCTAAGGGTGTGATTTATTACGCCCATTATCTGTGCCAGAAACTCTACATTTCTGACCAGCAGAAATGAAAAAGCGATCAGACGGCTAATCCTTATAGTCCACTAGGGGGTCAATTAAAAAAAAAAAAGTTAAAAAATAAGTTTTAAAAAATAAAAAAAAAAATTAAAAACCTAAAAAAAACAATTAAAAGTATAAATCACTCCCCATTTGCCCCACTGAAAATCAAAGGGTTAAAAAAATAAAAAATATACACTTATTTGGAATCGCCGAGTTCATAAATCCCCAATTTATCAAAATATAAAATCAATTAATCTGATAGGTAAACGGCGTAGCGGCAAAAAAAAACCCTTCAAAAGGCCAAACAAGTTTTTTTGGTTGTCGCAAATTTTCAGCAAAATGCAATGAAAGGGGGTCAAAATCGTAGCATCTGCGCAAAAATGCTACCGTTAAAAACATCAGCACGAGGCGCAAGAAATAAGCCATCAAAGTGCCCATATTCCGAATAATGAGAACACTACGAATCACAGAAAATAGCGCAAAAAGTGGACCACTTTTTTTGGGACAAACTTTAAAATATTTTAATCACTTAGATTAAAGTAAACCTATTCATGTTTGGTATCTACGAACTCGTACTGACCTGAAGCATCACACCCACACATCAGTTTTACCATACAATGAACATGGTGAATAACGTACCCCACAAACAGTTGTACAATCGCACTTTTTTGCAACTTTTCAGTACTTGGAAATTTTTTGCAGTTTTCCAGTATAATATATGGTAAAACTCATGGTTTTATTTAAAAGATCAATACGTCCCGCAAAAAACAAGCTCTCACATGGCAAAATTGGCAGAAAAATAAGTTACAGCTTTTGAAAGAAGGGAATCAAAAAACAAACACAGAAAAAACATCCAGGGGTTAGGGGGTTAAAGGTGGGAGTCCGTGAGCACATCAGGGACATTGAGAAAACAAAGACTCTGCATGAGACGGAACACCTAAAATCCCTACCAAAACATTTCCAATTGTACCATGAATCTGACTCAAGCAAATTAATTATAAAGGCCATAGATCAGAGGTTAGAGGTGGTAACCTATTTAAGGCCCTTGCGCAACTTGAGTCACTTTATTTATAGATTGGACACAAGGACTCCTATTGGGCTCAATGAGAGCTTTGGCTGCTTTCTTTAATTGGGTATTTTTATGTGGTGTGAGAATGGGACTGTTTGTGTTAAAATTATTTTTAATAGTTTTTTTATCCATAATTTAGAGATCTGTATTTGCTAAAACCATACCTGAGGTGGTCTGCAAATTTTGAGGTACTTCACGCGACCCGCTCAGTGACTTAGATGTTGACTTTGATTGGGTCTTTTCCCTGAATGAAGTGCCTATGAGAAAATAAGAAAAAAGATTATCTAAGAAAAGTGGAGAACAACATTGTACAACAATTTAATTATAGTTAGGATACAACTAATATTTAATACATTTACTCAATAATTTAGTTTTTTGAATTTCTTGATTTTGCTTGCCTTATGGCATGTCATGTTTAATTTTACATATCATATTTCTGTTTACACAACAATATGAACACTATGCACTTTTTGTTTGTCTATGGATTAGTGATGGACGGACTCATACTGTAAAGGGTGCTTTACACGCTGCGACATCGCTAGCGATCTCGTTAGCGATGTAACACGCCAGATCACATACGATCTGCCGAGATCGCACATGTGACCGGCGCTACAAAAATGACCTATGTGCGATCTCAGCAGATCGTATGTGCGATCTGGTGTGTTACATCGCTAACGAGATCGCTAGCGATGTCGCAGCATGTAAAGCACCCTTAAAAGACAGCTTTCAATCTAGATGCACATGCTGTCTACATCTAGATTGGTGTAAAAATAAATTTAAAAAAATGGCGTAGGGTCGTCCCAACAAGGACAAGGCATACAGCTGCAGGCTGCAGTCCCCAACTTTGCACGTTATCTTGGCTGTGTATCAAAATTAAAGGAACCGCATGCGCTTTTAAAAATAAAAAATATTTAAATAAATATTTTTTAAAAAAAATGTTCTGCGGTCCTTTCCCCGCCCATTTTGATACCCAGTCATGATTAACCGACAGCTTGGAGCTGGTATTCTCAGGATGGGTCGGTCCATGGTTATTGTGCCCCCCCGCAAGCCTAAAAAAAGAAGTCCGCAGCCATCCAGGACTGTCACATCCATTAGATGTGACAATCCCGACACTTTACCCAACTCTTTCCGAATGCCCTGGTGCAGTAGCAATTGGGGCAATAAGGGGATAATAACAGCAGTCATTAACCTTCCCTCACACCTACGTATTACAGTACTTTGATCTGCCTCAGTAGGGCAGATCAAAGTGCGCCTGGGCAGGACCGCAATGTCGTCTTTTTTGGATGATGTAGACGCGTCATCAAAACTGGGCTTGGAAGAAGGACAGAGATCGCAGCAGAGAGCAGGCGTCGGACCGGAGAAAGGAAGTGCCGGGCTTGGACAGCAGCGACACCCATCAGACCAGACCGCCCCCCCCTCCCTCCAGTTATTAAAAAAATATTTTTTACATTATACAGCACTCTCTGGGCTCTTATATACAGTATTGTGGAATGCTGCAAAAAAGGACTCAGTGGTAGTGTCCAAATCTGGTGACAGGTTACCTTTAAAAAAAATCAGAAGGAACACAAACTTACAAAAAAATCACCAACATACTTGTGCTTCTAAGGGCGTGATATATTACTCCCAGTGTCCATGCCAGAAAGTCTACATAGGGATGACCACAAGGGATTTACAGGTGGGAGTCCGTGAGCACATCAGGGACATTGAGAAAACAAAGACTCTACATGAGATGGAACACCTAAAAACCCTACCAAAACATTTCCAATTGTACCATAAATCTGACTCAAGCAAATTAATTATAAAGGCCATAGATCAGAGGTTAGAGGTGGTAACCTATTTAAGGCCCTTGCGCAACTTGAGTCACTGAATTTATAGATTGGACACAAGGACTCCAATTGGGCTCAATGAGAGCTTTGGCCCTTTAATTGGGTATTTTTATGTGGTGTGAGAATGGGACTGTTTGCGTTAGAATTATTTTTTAATATTTTTTTTTATCCATAATTTAGAGATCTTTATATGCTAAAACCATACCTGTGGTGGTCTGCAAATTTAACGCAATGCTAGTCTCTCATATAGGCCCTTTGGAAAAATAATTGCTCATCCCTGATCCATGCTCTTTTATGATTTTATTGTTAATGTTAGAACATTTTTACATGTACCTTTTCCAAAATCTATAAAACAAATTGTGAATAAAATATAAAGTCACAGATGTAATCATACCAGATGTAGAAGAATCCGAAGGAAACACCTCACTGCAGATTAAAAAAAAAAGAAAAACACAACACATTACTACATGCATGTAAAACTTATCAACTACAATAAAAAAACTTTCACAGAACTGCTTTCACATACAGCACTCGTATTTTTGATGTTCTATGGGGCTATGCACATGTCTGATTTTTTTTCCTCATAACGAGTGGTCAGCATGGAAAAAAAAAAAAAAAAAAATCGGTGACATGTCAGATTTTGATCCAAGTGTGGGATCAAAATAGGCAATGTAAGGCCTATTTTAGACATCAGTGATTCTGGTACGTATGTGCTAGTGTTTATACGTACCAGAAATATGGGCATACGCAGACCCATTATAATCAATTAGTCTGCGCACACATCAGTGATTTCTCACTGACCGTGTCTCCGTGCGGTGTACACGCATGTCTGTGATTGCCGCAAGGAGACATGTCCGTTTTTCTGGCATCACTGATGTTCCACGGACCACACAGTGGTATGATCTGTGAAACACGTACCAGAAAAACATGGACATTGAAAATAAAAAACATTTTCAACTCACCTTCTCCAGCGACGCTGTGTTCAGCCTGTGCTTTCAGCTTTTTCCTGGCTGTCTCATTATGGTATGCATATTCATTTATGCAGCCAGAGACGGACCCAGAAGAAGCTGCAGAAACTAGAGACAGTGGCAGGCAGATGCTACAGAGCTGGAGACTTCAGCACCATGGACAGCAGCAACAGGACAGGTGAGTATATCTCCATGTGCAATCACGGATGACGGAGCACGGATCACGGATTGCACACGGACAACCCACGTTGAATGCATCACCGAACACCGAACATGGAGGGACATATGCGTTTTTTACATGTCAGTGAAAAACATCCGTGATTTTCACTGACGTGTGAAACAGGCCTAAGTCTGTGTGTCCGTGGCAATAATCAGAACTGCATTTTGATGACATCTGACCGATTTTCGCGGTCTGGCAGAATGTAAAACATGGAGATTTTTTTCCTCTCCAACTCTGAGGAAAAACTGATGCAACCCTGTTCATACTCATTGGACTGGTTTTCTCGAATGTGGAGAAAACAATGGCGTAAACCTCCCCTTTTTGTAAGTTGTGGGCGCTCAGTAACTGCTTTTACTGAAGTCTGTCTTCTTCCCTATAATTTGTGTAGGTTTCTAGAGCAATTATAACACGTTTTTCCTACCATGGTTAGTCATTTTTACATTTTAATTTAGTTTAGAAATGTACTGGACAATTATTGTAGGCATTATTTTATTACCGATATTTTCCTACTGCTCTATAGATATACTGTTACAGCAGGTCAGTTGCAGGAGTTCAATAACGGTCTTTATTAACATTCAATTACAGCATTATACACTTTAATGTTCTTATATATTTTTCAGTTCTCTTCCTTTCTTCTAATTTTTTTCTTCTTTTATTTTTCGTTTACTATATAAACACATCTGAATAAAATTTGGTTACACAACACACGTGAAAACGCTACAAACACACAAAGAAGCCATGAAAAAAAAAGTGCCATTCATCCCAAACAGTGTATTCAGCTGAGGCACACGCATGCATCTGACAGAGTGAGGGAGAGGATTCAATATTCCTCTGTGTTTCCACCTCCTCTTCTAACTCCTCTAGTGAGAATGAACCCCCACCTAGACGCCCCCGGACTTCCGATGAGGAATGCCGACAGATAGTGATCCCCAATGGTCCTCACACCCTGGCAATTAGGAGTCTCTGATTCCCGGTTTTGTGGCTTCATCAGGAATCCAATTTGATACTGCAGGCCTCATAGAAAGAGACTATTTTAGCTCGTTCACCACTCAAGCCCGTTTCCACCAGTTTATAACCTTTTACATGCTTCACAGGAAAATAAAAAAAAGCAATATGGAAGGAAAAAATGAATCTAACTTTTTCGCAAAAAATGTTACTATAGCCCACAAATTACTCTAATGGACACACCAATTCTTGGGCGGTTGCGGGCTGCTATTTTTATCCTGAGGGGGCCCAATAACCATGGAACTCCCCTGCCTGAGAATACTAGCCACTTTATCTTGGCTGTCAGAGTTATAGGGTATTGGTGTGCACTCAGCTAGAGTATGGTTTCATTAGAGGTGCTAGTGTGGGGTCAATAGTCCCAGAACATATTATATAATAGACACTGCACTCTCTTGTTGATAAAATGAAGACAAAAAGTTTTTTTCTTTGCAAAAAAGTGATTATTTATTTGATGGCGACAAAAGATGGTGGACGTTTCGGCCCAACGGCCTTTATCATGTATAGTCGCTGTGAAGTGAGAAATAAAGAAATCAATATTTACATATATTACATAATATACAACTATATTATCTTGGCTGGGTATCAAAATTGGGGGAAATGTCACAACGATTTTTTCAATTTATTTATTTAAATAATTCAAAAACGCATGGTGTTCCTCATATTATCATATACTGCCAAGATAACGCACACAGCTGGGTGCTGCAGCATGTAGCCATCTGCTTTATTTGTGCCGTGTATGAAAATATGAGGAACCATACATCATTTTTTTACAATTATTTACTTATTTTTAGTCCACGTTAGGGACCCAGACAGATAGTGTGATGGCAACCAATCACAGACGCTGGCACAGAGAGTGGGTGGGGGTAGCAGGACTGCAACAAATCACCAACACTGTTACAGAGAGTGGGCGGGGGAAACAGTGCATATTCATGAACTTTAATGATCGGACCAGAAGTAGTGTGACAGCAATGGATAAACTCGCTAAGCATAATTCTACTGCTTTAATGACTACAAGTCATTTTTTCCACTGCGCCTCCCATAATGCCAGAGTCGCGGGCGGGGGCCAGTCCTCCGTCCCGGGGGCTGCTCGGGGGGATCACGCTCGGGTCCGGTACCTTCTCTTTGGTGGCTCGAGAGGAGCCGGACCCGGGGCTCGAGCAGCGCTCCTCGCCCACGAGGGTGGGGATGGGTGCCCCGAGGCCTGGTGAGATAGTGCCGGGAGTGATGGCGCAGGTTGGACTGGGGGATGGTGGGCGGTACTCACTGTCACCTTGAGAATAACACACACAGAGTTTGTATTTATCCAGGAACTGCCGGTGAACGTAGGTCCTCGGCGGGTGTTATTCGGATCCCACCTGCAGTACAGCAAGGTCCTCCCTCTCCTTCTCTGTTCTCCTCCTCGGCCGGGAACGGGGAGCCCACTCCCCGGCGGTGATCCGGGCCCTCTCTCGGTATCGGCGGGCCACTACCCTGTCCCGATCACCTCAGGTCCCTTCCTCACGCACAGCCTGTCCCGGCACTCCTGGAGCACACTTTACTATCGGGGTCTTCACCTCTCTTTTAGCAGCATCCCGAGAGCTACAACTCCCGACTGCTCTCCTCTCCCTACTACATCTCACTCCCTAAAACTCCTCCCCTTCTGTTCTTATCAGTACACTGGGGGGAAGGGTGCGGTTGCCTTGCTATACCAGTGGGATCAGGTTACCAAGGAGGATTAACCCTGTGACTACCTGGTTTTGCCAGGGCGTCACACCAGTAGCAAAGATGGCTGTGGTATTACTGTGATTGGGAAGCAAACATCGCATGAATAGAGGCTGAAAATCAGTCAACAAATATGCGGGGAGGAGACTCGAAAATCACGAGGCAAGGAGAAAAATACAAAAATAATCAATATGGTCTAAGATTACCCAAAATGTATGATACAAATAGCAGGGCAATACTAATATGTGGGTGCCAAAAACAAAGTAAAATATAACTTTTATTAATGAATAATAAGCACACTGACAGACAAACAAATAAGCTGTAATGAAACAGGCAGTGTCCCAAAGAGAAAAAACCAAAGGGAAAAAAATCTAATTAAATATTTAAGATGTCCATCTAGGATATAGGAGGGGGGTAACAGTCGTATCTTTATCACAACCAAATCCCATAGAAACTCCCAACAGAGAGGACAATAACAACCATAGGGATGATATGCACAATAAGCAGTAAGAGAAAAAGGTCACCATAAAGTAGAGGGGGAGTTCAAATATTATTACCACACCATACTCTCCTTGGTGGCAACCCTTTGACTTCAGTCATCAAAGCTCCTGGACCTCCCGACACAATTTGTTACACTCATCAGGGGAGAGACAGTAGCCAGTAGAGCAGTTAGATCTTACTCATGAATAATGCTGGGCAAATACAGAAACATCCGGGCGGTGTATTTTATTAACCATAGGATACATTCTATGTGTATAGCTCTTCATTTGGCCTTATCATTTTTATAGGGACATGTTCTCACTCATACATTGTTCCTGCCTACAGACTGCCTTTATTCAGGCTTTGAGCGGGATGGGTTGTTTAGGCCTTGTGCGCACTAGGCGTTTTTGCTGCGTTTTTAGCGGCGATTTTTACCGCGTTTTTGTGCTGAAAACGCAGTGACATTGCTTCCCCAGCAATGTCTATGGGTTTTCAGAAATGCTGTCCGCACACAGCGTTTTTTTGTAGCTGCGTTTTTGTGGTGACCACAAAAATGCAGCATGTCAATTATTTCTGCGTTTTTCACTGCGTTTTTCACCCATTGAGTTCAATGAGATGTTCAACAACGCAATGAAAAACGCATATAGCTGCGTTTCTATGACTAAAACGCAGCTATAAACGCAAGGGGTGGGCAGTAAAGTGACGTGTAGAGGAAGAGGATTCCTTCTGTTGGTAAACACAGAAGCATGAATCCTCCCGGTACCATCACCGCTGCATCCACAACCCGCCCGGTGCCATGTCAGCTCCGTGCGGCGCCATGTCTGGGCGGGAGGTGGAGGCAGCGGCGAAAACAAAAGTGAACAGTAGAAAAAAAAAATGTCATATATACTCACCTGTCTGCAGGGTCCCGGTGCCATGCCCGCTCCCAGCTCCTGTCCCGGTACCGCCGCTTTGGCTGTGTGCAGTCTCCCCGGGGCACGTACGAAGCTTGCAGGACCTGGCGGTGGATCACTTGATGCAGTCACCTGACGCATCAGCTGATCGTAATTCTCGCGGTGTCGCCGGCTTTTTCGCGCCCGGCCGGCTATCAGCTGATCCTGCCGTCAGGAGACTTCATCAGCTGATTACCGGCAGCTCCTGCAGCGATGGGACAGGATCAGACTCTCATCCGATAGCTCCAGGAGCTGCCGGTAATCAGCACAGACGTGAGTATTTATTTATTTTTTATTTTTTTTTATACTTCAGCTGATTGTATAATTGGCTTTTATACAATCAGCTGATGTGTGATGTGATTCACGTCCTTTAACCTGACACATCATCTGATCGCTTTGCCTTCCAGCAAACCGATCAGATGATATTGGATCCGGATTGGACGGCGAGGGACCCTTGACCCAGGATTACTGCGGAGGGGGGGGGGGTCTTTATTTCAATAAAGATGGAGTCACTAATTGTGTTGTGTTTTATTTCTAATAAAAATATTTTTCTGTGTTGTGTTTTGTTTATTTTTTATCTTTACTAGAAATTCATGGTGGCCATGTCTAATATTGGCGTGACACCATGAATTTCGGGCTTAGGGCCAGCTGATAATATACAGCTAGCCCTAACTCCATTATTACCCAGCGAGCCACAGTCACCAGGGTAGCTGGAAGAGTTGGATACAGCGCCAGAAGATGTCGCTTCTATGAAAGCGCCATTTTCTGGGGCGGCTGCGGACTGCAATTCGCAGCGGGGGTGCCCAGAAAGCTTGGGCACTCTGCACTGCGGATTCCAATCCCCAGCTGCCTAGTTGTACCTGGCTGGACTCAAAAATTGGGCGAAGCCTATGTCATTTTTTTTAAATTATTTCTTGAAATTCATGAAATAAAAAAAAAAAAAGGGCTTCCCTATATTTTTGATTCCCAGCCGGGTACAAATAGGCAGCTGGGGATTGGGGGCAGCCTGTACCTGCCTGCTGTACCTGGCTAGCATACAAAAATATAGCGAAACCCATGTCATTTTTTTTTTCTTTTTGGGCAAAAAACTCCTGCATACAGTCCTGGATGGAGGATGCTGAGCCTTGTAGTTCTGCAGCTGCTGTCTGCTCTCCTGCATACACTAGTTCTGCAGCTGTCTGCTCTCCTCCATACAATGAACATTTTGAAGAAGGAAATGACATCAGACCTTTTTTTTTTTCTTTTCATCAACCATCTTTAATGGCATTGTGCACTGATTAAAAACGCAGTGAGCAAAAACGCAGCAAAAATCGCACCACATCGCGGTAAAAACGCATGCGTTTTTGTCGCGTTTTTTTAGCTGCGGGTGCGTTTTTTGAGACAAAAGCGCACAAAAAAACGCAGCGTGAAAAAAACGCCTAGTGCGCACATACCCTTAGGCTACACTCATGAACGTGTTTTTCTCTGCTATGTGTGCTTTGAATTAAGCTATATCTCCCCCTGAATTCTTTTGGGAGGTTTATGACCGCATAATAACAGTTTATTGATTAATAACTGTAATTGGTTCCCCCCCCCCCCCCCCCGGTTATTTCTCCTATGAGAATTCACTTTGTGACACTGCATGTTTCATTACAGCTTATTTGTTTGTCTGTCAGTGTGCTTTTTATTGTTAGTCATTAATAAAAGTTATATTTTACTTTTTGGCAGACACATATCAGTATTGCCCTGCTAAGGACCAAAATACTCAACGAGAAACGAATAACATGAACACTGTACTATTCGTGCGAGTAACAAAAATCGCTCATCACTAATTATAACTAATGTACTCAATGAGTCCATTAGAGAATTTTAGATCTAAAAGCACAATCTATTTAGTTTCTATCTTTAGAAACGATTTTTTTTAATGTCTCCTCCACAGATATAAACATTTATGTCGTCTGTTCCCCCAATATGGAAACTTTTGAGATTACAATGATGGAAGTCATGAAAATGTAGTGGAATTGGATGCCATTTATCACTGTTTTTATATTTTTAACATGTTCAAGGGCACAGAC
>NW_027444485.1:0-22210 GCF_048569485.1 Anomaloglossus baeobatrachus | reverse complement strand
GAATGGAGGTGTGGGGTATGAAAGGAAGACCGGAGTCAACAATTCCAGGGTCAAGCATGTTTATTTGCGTAAGCTTCGTTCCAGGGTAGAAAGGGTAAGAGTGCCTTTCAGAATTCGAAGTGGTCGGACTGTACGGACCACCAAGAACTGCAGGAAAGCTTGAACATCTTCCCATGGATTTGCGACATCCTCCCTCATCAGTTACGTAGGTAAGCAGGTTCTCAGCATTGCAGCCCATTTGTTGTCTTAAGTTAGTTAAGCGGGGTTAACTAACCTGTCAGTTCAGCCTCAGGTCTAAAGCAGAGGCCTGGACTCCACTCCTTACTCCTCACTCCACAACTCTCCTTAAAAACAACTGACTCCTTTTTCCTGCCCCGGGGTCTCCAGACCCCTAGGTGGGCGTTTCCTTCCGTCTGGTCCTGCCCACTGGTGTGCCTGTCTTTCCCTGGGGGAGGTGACTAGGATTTTCTGGTTGGCTTTGTGTGACTTAGGTGAGGGAAGTTGTTATGCGGGGGCCTATGTGTGACTACCTGCAGTGTCAGGGCGTCACATATGTATGTGTGTATGTCTGCTAAAGGAATCCGCACCGTCATATTTACAAACACAAAATTTTGCAGACACCTCATGTGACTCAGGGAACGTCGTAGACTATGTTTTAACAGGAATATTTAACCCCGCGCTTTACAGTTACTCTCCAAAAAACCTGCCTCCATTAAACTGAATGGAGGTGGGAGCTGCAAGTTATTAATAGCAGCTGTGATTGGTTGCTATAAGAACAAAGGACATTCATAGTATAAGAAGCTTATGTGTGAGATAATATGATGTCAGTGGGGAGACAGATAGAGAGAGACAGACACAGACTGAGAGACAAACAGACAGAGACAGATAGGCATAGACAGACAGGGAAAGAGACAGAGACAAACAGACAGAGGCAGACAGGGAAAGAGACAGACAGAGATAGACAGGGAAAAAAGGCAGACAGACAGAGACAGAGAAAGAGACAGAGGCAGATAGGGAAACAGACAGAGACAAACATACAGAGACAGGCAGGAGAAAAGGCAGACCGACAGGGAAAGAGACAGACAGGGGAAGAGACAGACAGAGAGAGACAGACAGATAGAGACAGACAAAGAAATACAGAGATAGACAGGGAAAGAGACAAACGGGGAATGAGTCAGACAGAGAGAGACAAAGAGAGACAGGCAGAGAGAGACAGGGAAAGAGACAGACAGGGGAAGAGAAAGACAGAGACAGACAAAGAAATACAGAGACAGACAGGGGAAGAGACAGACAGGGGAAGAGACAGACAGGGGAAGAGACAGACAGACAGGGAAAGAGACAGACCTGGAAAAGAGACAGACCTGGAAAAGAGACAGGCCTGGAAAAGAGACAGACAGACATAGAAACAGACAGCCACAAAGAGAGAGAGAGACAGACAGACACAGAGAGACAGACAGAGATAGAGAGACAGACAGACATGGATAGAGATAGAGACACACAGAGACAGACAGATGACAGAGACTGGGAGAGAGACAGACAGAAGCATAAATCCCTAACTAAAACTTAACATTTAATGATAGTTTTAAAAGGTAAAAAAACACAAATCATGTAAATAGAATGACTCTCTTCTGTGCATAGAGTCAACATTTTGTGTTTGTAAATATGACGGTGCGGATTCCTTTAGCAGACATACACACATACATATGTGACGCCCTGACACTGCAGGTAGTCACACATAGGCCCCCGCATAACAACTTCCCTCACCTAAGTCACACAAAGCCAACCAGAAAACCCTAGTCACCTCCCCCAGGGAAAGACAGGCACACCAGTGGGCAGGACCAGACGGAAGGAAACGCCCACCTAGGGGTCTGGAGACCCCGGGGCAGGAAAAAGGAGTCAGTTGTTTTTAAGGAGAGTTGTGGAGTGAGGAGTAAGGAGTGGAGTCCAGGCCTCTGCTTTAGACCTGAGGCTGAACTGACAGGTTAGTTAACCCCGCTTAACTAACTTAAGATAACAAATGGGCTGCAATGCTGAGAACCTGCTTACCTACGTAACTGATGAGGGAGGATGTCGCAAATCCATGGGAAGATGTTCAAGCTCTCCTGCAGTTCTTGGTGGCCCGTACAGTCCGACCACTTCGAATTCTGAAAGGCACTCTTACCCTTTCTACCCTGGAACGAAGCTTAGGCAAATAAACATGCTTGACCCTGGAATTGTTGACTCCGGTCTTCCTTTCATACCCCACACCTCCATTCCCATTTCTTATTTAAAAGTAATTACACAGACACAAATTTATCTTTGGATAATTTTGGCCATAGCAGCCATTTTATTAACAAGAATACATAACCAATAAAATTTGCAATGTGGTAAGGTCCTTGAAGCTACCAAAACCCTGGTGATTCCCATAACCGAGCAATAAAAAACCTCAACTTGCTCCCAGCCGTTACCCACACTGGCTCAGGAGCACCAAATGGTAAGGGTTAATCCTCCGTCAACCCCAACCCCACCCCCAGGGGCCCCGACATACCCCGTCGGGGTTCCCCCCCAAAATCACCAGGGGACCATCAATTCTGCCAATGAGGGGATCCATACCCGGATGAATCCCCGAACCAATTTTAAACCAACTTCAAGGACCCACCAATAAACAACACCACAACGAAGGCACCTTGAAACCCTTCAAGTGCCTGAGACCCCCCGCAACCAAAGGGCCCTCTCAATACCTCCCTGCAAGCCAAGAGCCCATAAGTCAGTTCCCACCGCATTAAGGTGTACCCCGTCAGCCAACCAAAATTCCTCTTCCGTCCTTTCCAACTCAACATGCCGTATTGCTATACCCCCGTTCCGACTAACAAACTTCGAGATCGCCCTATTAACCTTCGCCCGCGCCTTGTTCAACCTGTCAACTGACCGCGCTTTCTGCCAACTCTTTCTCGCTACTATCTCCGACCAGACTATCGTTAGACCTGGAAATGACACCCATAACCGTAACAAATCATGTTTGATGTCCTTTATCAAGATTCGAAAAGGATGCCCACCCAAATCATTCCCCCCGGCATGCAACACTAACATGTCAGGAGGTCTGTCCAACCGGGCGTATCTATGCACCTCCTGCAACACCCTGTTCCACCCTAACCCCCGAACACCGAGCCATCGCACGAGAGCCAGGTCCTTCTCAAAACCTAGCTGTCTCCCGTTCCATCTCGCGTCCGCTCGTCGGGCTCCCCAATACACATAAGAGTGGCCAAGGATCCAGACCAGGGAAGGAAGAGGGGGTGCTTCTGCAATACAAAATGTACAGACGACACCATTTTATTGCCTCACCAAACCAAATTGACAAAAAACACACACTCTCACCCCCCCATTGCTACCCTAATACCCCCCCTTTTCCCCTCAATTGCCAACAACCACCTGGGGACGTACATACGACTTAAAGCGCTGCGACTTCCACCTACCAATCTGCTTAACTGTCTCCTCCGGTAGGCCGCATATAGAGGCCTCCGTCGCTGCCCCAATCCGAAAGACTTCGGATCTAACCCCAACGACTTCAAACATGCCCTAAAAACACTCACAAATTGGTATCTCGATAAAAAGGACCCATCCTCGTGACATAATAAGGGGCCATCCACCTTCGGACGGATCTGTTGAAAATTCCCGAGACACTTGAACGGGCACATATCAGATGCCACAACCATCCCCAAACGGACTAGTCTACCCACACCTCTCTGATCAGTTTTCGATTTCCTAATCCAAAATTCAACTCCGTTTTCCACTGACATAATGTCACCCCAATCCAAGCCCCCGGGGAACGCCTTACTGGGCGATACCAACTCCCCAACCCGCAGGGCTCCAAAAAACGCCAAAGAAAGGCTAACTTAAACAAACTCACCTCAAACGGAGATAGACAAACCCCCCACAACGCCCTACCCAGCCGGGTAGGGACCCAGCCCAGCCCAGCTGGGACCCAGTTTGAGCGAGGAACGGAACAAGTCCTTCCCACACCAAGGTTTGCAGGCCCTACCTCAGTCAGGGTTTCACCCACACTCTACAGCTCCGGAATGTCATGCTCTTCAGCCTCCTCCTCCTCCTGCGCATCCTCATCCACTTTACCCTCCACACCAGTCCCAAGCTGGAAGCACTGCAGCACTGCCTCGGCGAAGCGGCAACAGACTGTGCTGCAGCTAATCTGCATAGGTGACAAACCCCACAATGCAGAAGAGGTGTGGACAGCTCTAAAACAGCATGCAGATCACTGGCTAACACCTCTGAACCTAAAGCCAGGAAAGGTTGTGTGTGACAATGGCCGGAACCTGGTGGCGGCTTTGAGGCGAGGCCAGCTGACACATGTTCCATGCATGGCCCATGTGCTCAACCTCGTGGTTCAGCGGTTTCTAAAGTCATACCCAGAGCTGTCTGATCTGCTGGTAAAAGTTCGCTGCCTGTCTGCACATTTTCGAAAGTCACCTACTGCTTCAGCCGGCCTTGCCGGCTTTCAGCGTCGTTTGCATCTTCCGGCTCACAGACTGGTGTGTGATGTCCCCACGCGTTGGAATTCAACTCTGCACATGTTGATCAGGATATGTGAGCAGAAGAGGGCAGTTGTTGAGTACCTGCATCACCTAAGCCGTCGGGAAATGGGTCAAACTCCACACATAACACCTGAGGAGTGGAGATGGATGTCCGACCTATGTACCATCCTCCAAAACTTTGAGGACTCCACCAAGATGGTGAGCGGCGATGACGCCATTATTAGCGTCACCATACCGCTTCTCTGCCTTCTAAAACGGTCTCTGCTCAAAACCAAACATGATGCATTGCAGGCGGAACACGATGAGTTGGAGCAAGAAACAGTAGTGGGTGTGGGTGATAACACACAGTCCAGCCTCGTCTCATCACAACGTGCAGTGGAGGACTATGACGAGGAGGAGGATGAAGACATGGAGCAACTCTCCGGCCAAATTGAGGATATGACATGCATACCAATCATATGCTCAGTTCAGCGTGGCTGGCCAGAGGACAGGGTAGATGATGAGGAGGAGGAGGAGGAGGAGGAGGAGGAGAAGGAGGAGGACAGCATGTTCAGTCATCGTGTTGGTCTGGATACTGAAGTGATGGCTGTTAAGAGTCTGGCGCACATGGATGACTTTATGGTAAGCTGCCTGTCTCGTGACCCTCGCGTTAAGAACATCTTGGCCGACAATCATTACTGGTTGGTAACACTGTTAGACCCACGCTACAAGGAGAACTTTATGTCTCTTATTCCCGAGGCGGAGAGGTCAGCCAAAATGCAGCAGTTCCGGAAGGCCATAGTCACGGAAGTAGGCAAAGCATTCCCTTCACAAAACGCTAGCGTCATAATTGTAACACTATTAGTTAAAAGAAAGGGATAAAATGTAAAAAAAAACAAAATAAGGCATGACTTTTTTTTAACATCAAATTTTTTTTTTTTAGATTTAACCAAAGAATGTGCACATTTGTTATAATAAACAAGTGAAAAATGTTGAAAATCAGTCATCCAAAGGTGTGTGAAAAAAATATATATATATGGTACCAATAAAAATGTCACTTTGTCCTGCAAAGAATGCAGCCCCCCAAATTATTTTTTTCCTCTGTGCGGCCCATACACCCAGCCGAGTTTGAGACCCCCTGCCTTACACTATATAGATATCATGTTCATTCCCCATCTATCTTGCTCAGGAGAGCATCTCCCTCCCCCGGCACCAAGAGCAGCTCATATTGAATTGTTACATTGACTAGTAACACTGCACACAGAAATGCACCTTAATATTCCACTGTTAACCCTTTCCTCCCAGCAGTAACACACAACTCCTCACCTTGATATCATGGTGATTTATGGTCAGAATGACTTCAATGCGATCAGTGATTTCTATTCTAGCTCTGCTCACATAGATTTTATATCCACACTCAACTATAGGCCGTTCTTCATATTTTGGGGGCTTTTAGTCAGATATACTAGTTTGTGCCTGTATAGTATTGGTGTAGATGGGAGTGTAGGGCATGGGTTACATGGCACTGTGGTGGGATACTGATGGGAGGTATTGGTGCTGTGTTTGATGCTTCTACTGGGTATTTTCCTACAAATACTGGAACAGCTCACTGCTTAGAATGATCCTTCCCAGCTCTATAATATATTATATATACCCCACAATGCAGGCTCACACACACATTTGTCTCAAGTGTGTTGTAGGGACACAGATACAGTCTTGGTCATGTGACTAAAGGCTACTTTACACACTGCGATATCAGTCCCGATATCGCTAGTGTGGGTACCCGCCCCATCTGTTGCGCGACACGGGCAAATCGCTGCCCATGCCGCACAACACCGACCAGACCCGTCACACATACTTACCTGACCGGCGACGTCGCTGTGACCGGCGAACCGCCTCCTTTCTAAGGGGGCGGTCCGTGCGGCGTCACAGCGACGTCACTGAGCGATCGCCCAATAGCAGCGGAGGGGCGGAGATGAGTGGCCGGAACATCCCGCCCACCTCCTTCCTTCCTCATAGCGGCTGGGAGGCAGGTAAGGAGAGGTTCCTCGTTTCTGCGGTGTCACACGGAGTGATGTGTGCTGCCGCAGGAGCGACGAACTACATCGTTACTGCTGCAGTAACGATAATCGAGAATGGAGACCCATGTCACCGATGAGCGATTTTGCACGTTTTTGCAACGATGCAAAATCGCTCATCGGTGTCACACGTAGCAACATCGCTAATGCGGCCGGATGTGCGTCACAAATTCCGTGACCCCAACGACTCCGCATTAGCGATGTCGCAGCGTGTAAAGCCCCCTTTAGTGGGAGTGGTGTACAGGGTCTTAGCAGTAAAGAGTATTCCATATTTCTGCCAGATACCCACAGAGATATTGAAATCTGAAAAAAGAGACTTCTGCTCATTGAAGGTAAGAACTGCTCACATAGCGTTCAACTCCACAGCAAACGAGTGCTCTAGCACTGGCATCTCAGCAGGGATATTCCCCTACTACACATGTGTGTCTGGGTCGCTGTGACAGTTTACAGGACATAACTCAAGGCACCTAGATAGAAGGCAGAGGTACTGGGATTGGTTGGTTTTTGGTGACGGAGGTGCAGGGGCTGGCGCCCATGTGCAGTGCTGGCTAAGGTATATTGATGATATTTTGATTTTTTGGCAGGGCACTGTGGAGCAGCTCGAGACATTTATGGAGGAACTTAATAACAACACCTTTAACATCAGATTGACGCATAAGCATAGCAGCAGTTGCGTTGACTTCCTGGATATTAAAATTTCATTCGGTTCTGAGCGAATTGTTCAGACCGACGTCCATAGGAAGGAAACATCAGTCAACGCACTGCTGCATGCTTCTTCTGCTCATACCCCCTCCACCATCCGGGCCGTACCGACTGGCCAGTTCCTCAGGATGAAGCAAATTTGTTCGTCAGACACTGCTTTTGAACAACAGTCTGCCGACCTCCAGCGCCATAGGGGTGGCAAAGGCGGTCTTCCCCCGGTCTGCCTCAGCAACGGACACTAGCCAATAGTGACTAGTGAGATCAAGGGTAGAAAAATAATTTGCAGTTCTCAATGCAGCTAGCGATTCCTCAATACGGGGGAGTGGTGCTGTCCTTCTTCTTTAACAGGACCAACGGAGCTGCCCAAAGGCTACAACTGTCACGGATAACCCCAGCCGCCTTCATGTTGCTCAACATGTCCTTGGTACACTGGTAATGTGAAGGTGGTATTGGCTTATAGCTCTCTTTGATGGGTGGGTGTGCACCTGTGGGGATGTAGTGTTGGACCCCTTTTATTCCCCCAAAATCTAGCGGATGTTTGCTGAAGACTTGCTCGCTCGTATTCTTGCACTACCCTGTGGACCCGCTTCTTGTGATGTGAAGGTGTGGAGTCAGTGCCTACGTGTAATTCCTTACACCACTCCTCTGGCTGACTTGGTGAGCAGTCACTGACTGGGTGGGGTGCAGTAATAGTGGATGCTGCTACTTGGATAGCATGTGTATCTACTGTGAACAGCTTATCAATGGTGGCAAGTCGGGGCAGCTTAACCTCCTGCTCTCCGCAGTTTAACACTCTCACGGGCACTCTTCCCTTCCGCACTAATGAATAAAACTATGATGTAAATATCATATAGATACCCCACAATTGTAAATAAAGGTAGGTTATGGGAAAAGGGGGAACAGGGAAAGAGGAAAATAGTGTAATAAAGTATACCTTCTGGGGGTGAGAGGAAATGGCAGCACAGCCAGTGGAGGTGAAGCAAAAGGAAGCCTGCAACTAAAGAGTTGAGAGCGTTATCACATGGTGACTGAGCCTGATTGTAAAGGGAGCATAGAGTGGAGCATACTCTGGGCACGTTAGAACCCAAGTTCTTAAACCATGAATATGGACCCCTTTTATTCTCCCAAAGTCTAGCGGATGTTTGCTGAAGACTTGCTCGTATTCTTGCACTACCCTGTGGACCCGCTTCTTGTGATGTGAAGGTGTGGAGTCAGTGCCTACGTGTAATTCCTTACACCACTCCTCTGGTTGACTTGGTGAGCTGTCACTGAATGGGTGTGGTGAAGTAACGGTGGATGCTGTGGCTTGGATATCATATTAAATATAGGGACCCCCATACAGTAGTATGAGAAATTTTTTTGTATTCAATGATCGGTATTACCTTCAGGGGCGCGGCACGTGGACGTGCGTTCCATTAGCCTCACTGCATTCCACTCCCATACAGGAAGTGGGCGCAGCTATTACTACGGTCGCACATAAAAGAACCCACAGCCACCACTGCACACAGCTGACTCCACCACTGGAAACCCACTTCTACACCAACGCAGGTAAGACAGGATCGGCACCTCTATGCTCCCGTTACAATCAGGCTCAGTCACCATGTGATAATGCTCTCAACAATTTAGTTGCAGGCTTCCCCTTGCTTCACCTCCACTGGCTGTGCTGCCATTTCCTCTCCCCCCTGGAAGGTATACTTTATTACACTATTTTCCTGTTTCCCTCTTCTCCCTTTTCCCATAACCTACCTTTATCTGCATTTGTGGGGTATCTATATACTATTTATATCACAGTTTTATTCATTAATACGGAAGGGAAGAGTGCGCGTGAGAGTGTTGAACTGCGGAGAGCAAGAGGTTAAGCTGCCCCGATTTTCCACCATTGATAAGCTGTTCACAGTAGATACACATGCTATCCAAGCAGCAGCAGCATCCACCATTACTGCACCCCACCCAGTCAGTGACAGCTCACCAAGTCAGCCAGAGGAGTGGTGTCAGGAATTACACGTAGGCACTGACTACACACCTTCACATCACAAGAAGGGGGTGCAAGTGTGACGCCCTGGACTAGCCAGTTAGTCACAGACATAACACACACACACACCCCCTTTCCCGGATAGTTACACTAGTCAGACACAAAACCGTTGTTGCCTCCCTCCAGGGGCTGATGTCCACACCAGGTGGGGCGGTGCCAGGCGGTTGGCCCCACCCACCAAGGAGTTCACAGGCCTGGAGGTGGGAAAACCAGTTAGTTAGTTGAAGTTCAGTTAAGAGTTGAACCGTGGAGGTAGTGAGTTCAGGGAACAGCCCAGTTTTGGGTAGGAGTGCAAAACTGCTAGTGTCTGGGTCAGATCCCAGGCACTATGGGGAGATAAGGTATGCACACCAGTGACTATGTAAGGGGAATACATGAAATAGCAGAAACTGCTGTGTGAATACTGACTTGAAAAATTCAATAGCTATATGCAAGAGTGAATATGTGAAAAATGGAATCTGCATTACTGCCATGAACATATGAATCAAGAGAAATTTAGCTACTGAATTGATCAATGCAATAGAGCCCCAACACTACGCCAAAGTATTTCTCTACGTTGGGGTCCCTAGCTTGTGTGTGTCCTCTCATGCAGTTAAAAAACCTACCGTGTATGGGAAGCTGAGACCCAGGCTATTTATGCGTATGATATGGATTGGCAATAGGTGTGGTTGGGGAGGGTTCACAAACGAAAAAATACTAACAAATAGGAATAACGTTTGGAACACCATTCTAAGTCCGAACTGGGTGCAAAAACCTAAAAAAACATCACTATGGGGAGATAAGGTATGCACACCAGTGACTATGTAAGGGGAATACATGAAATAGCAGAAACTGCTGTGTGAATACTGACTTGAAAAATCCAATAGCATTAATTCACATAATCCTAGTGACTGCGCACACAACATGGCCAAACGAAAACAAAAGACAGTACCTGGCCATTCAATCAAATGGAAACTCATAGGCAACACAGTCCATTAGACTAGGCAATTACATGCAGCCAAACAAAGTTCATGGGCCTTGCCTCAGAGTCGAACCCACAACCTCTTGGAGAACAAGCAAAGAGCCTACCACTAAACCAACTCAGTGAAGTTGGAAACCGACTCTACATTAATTAACATAATCCTAGTGACTGCGCACACAACATGGCCAAACAAAAGCAAAAGACAGTACCTAGCCTATCAATCCAATAGAAACTCATAGGTAACACAGTACATTGGACTAGGCAATTACATGCAGCCATACAAAGCCCATGGGTCTTGCCCCAGAGTCGAACCCACAAACTCTCGTAGCCAGGGCAAAGAGCCTACCACTACACCAACACAGAGAAGTAGGTGAATGACTCTACATTAATTCACATAATCCTAGTGACTACGCACACAACATGGCCAAACAAATGCAAAAGACATTATCTGGCCTATCAATCCAATGGAAACTCATAGGCAACACAGTCCATTAGACTAGGCACTTACATGCAGCCATGTAAAGTTCATGGGCATTGCCTCAGAGTCGAACCCACAACCTCTTGGAGAACAAGCAAAGAGCCTACCACTAAACCAACTCAGAGAAGTTGGAAACCGACTCTACATTAATTAACATAATCCTAGTGACTGCGCACACAACATGGCCAAACAAAAGCAAAAGACAGTACGTGGCCTATCAATCCAATGGAAACTCATAGGTAACACAGTACATTGGACTAGGCAATTACATGCAGCCATACAAAGCCCATGGGCCTTGCCCCAGAGTCAAACCCACAACCTCTCATAGCCAAGGCAAAGAGCCTACCAATACACCAACACAGAGAAGTGGAAAACCATTTCTACATTAATTCACATAATCCTAGTGACTGCGCACACAACATGGCCAAACAAAAGCAAAAGACAGTACGTGGCCTATCAATCCAATGGGAACTCATAGGCAACACAGTTAATTGAACTAGGCAATTACATGCAGCCATACAAACTCCATGGGCCTTGCCTCAGAGTCAAACCCACAACCTCTTGCAGCTAAGCAAAGAGCCTTCCACTACAGCAACACAGAGAACTGGGAAACTGATTCTACATTAATTCACATAATCCTACCGACTGCGCACACAACATAACCAAACAAAAGATAATACCTGGCCAATCAATCCAATGGAAACTCATAGGCAACACAGTCCATTGGACTAGGCAATTACACGCAGCCATATAAAGTCCATGGGCTTTGCCTCAGAGTCAAACCCACAATTTCTCGCAGCCCAAGCAAAGAGCCTACCACTACACCAAGACAGAGAAGTTGGAAACTGAGTTTACATTAGTTCACATAATCCTAGTGACTGCGCACACAACATGGCCAAACAAAAGCAAAAGACAGTACCTGGCCTATCAATCCAATGGGAACTCATAGGCAAAACAGTTAATTGAAATAGGCAATTACATGCAGCCATACAAACTCCAGGGGCCTTGCCTCAGAGTCGAACCCACAACCTCTGGTAGCTTAAGCAAAGAGACTACCACTACACCAACACAGAGAAGTAGGTGAATGACTCTACATTAATTCACATAATCCTAGTGACTGCGCACACAACATTGCCAAACAAAAGAAAAAGACAGTACCTGGCCTATCAATCCAATAGAAACTCATAAGAAAAACAATCAATTGGACTAGGCAATTACATGCAGCCATACAAAGTCCATGGGCCTTGCCTCAAAGTCGAACTCACAACCTCTCGCAGCTCAAGCAAAGAGCCTACCACTACACCAACACAGAGAAATGTAAACCTGACTCTACATTATTTCACATAATCCTAGTGACTGCGCACACAACATGGCCAAACGAAAACAAAAGACAGTAACTGGCCTATCAATCCAATAGAAACTCATAGGCAACACAGTCCATTGGACTAAGCAATTACATGCAGCCATTCAAAGTCCATGAGCCTTGCATTAGAGTCGAACCCACAACCTCTCGCAGCCCAAGCAAAGAGCCTACCACTACACCAACACAGAGAAGTGGGAAACTGACTCTACATTAATTCCCATAACCCTAGTGACTGCGCACACAACATGGTCAAACAAAAGCAAAAGGCAGTACCTGGCCTATCAATCCAATGGAAACTCATAGGCAACATAGTCCATTGGACTAGGCAATTACATGCAGCCATACAAAGTCCATGGGCCTTGCCTCAGAGTCAAACCCACAACCTCTGGCAGAACAAGCAAAGAGCCTACAACTACAAAAACACAAAGAAGTAGGAAGCTGCGTCTACATTAATTCACATAATCCTAGTGACTGCGCACACAACATGGCCAAACAAAAGCAGAAGACATTACCTAGCCTATCAAGCCAATGGAAACTCATAGGCAACACAGTCAATTGAACTAGGCGAT
The DNA here is from genome assembly GCF_048569485.1 of Anomaloglossus baeobatrachus. NCBI lineage: Eukaryota > Metazoa > Chordata > Amphibia > Anura > Aromobatidae > Anomaloglossus > Anomaloglossus baeobatrachus. The sequence continues at coordinate 9,522 of NW_027444485.1, read as the reverse complement.
TACATGCAGCCATACAAACTCCATGGGCCTTGCCTCAGAGTCGAACCCACAATTTCTCGCAGCCCAAGCAAAGAGCCTGCCACTACACCAACACAGAGAAGTTGGAATCTGAGTTTACATTAGTTCACATAATCCTAGTGACTGCGCACACAACATGGCCAAACAAAAGCAAAAGACAGTACCTGGCCTATCAATCCGATGGGAACTCATAGGCAACACAGTCAATTGAACTAGGCGATTACATGCAGCCATACAAACTCCATGGGCATTGCCTCAGAGTCGAACCCACAACCTCTCGCAGCTTAAGCAAAGAGACTACCACTACACCAACACAGAGAATTAGGTGAATGACTCTACATTAATTCACATAATCCTAGTGACTGCGCACACAACATGGCCAAACAAAAGCAAAAGACAGTACCTGGCCTATTAATCCAATGGAAACTCATAGGCAACGCAATCCTTTGGACTAGGCAATAACATGCAGCCATACAAAGTCCATGGGCCTTGCCTCAGAGTCAAAACCACTACCTCTCAAAGTCGAAGCAAAGAGCCTACCACTACACCAACACAGAGAAGTGCGAAATTGACTCAACATAAATTCACATAATCCTAGTGACTGCGCACACAACATGGCCAAACAAAAGCAATAGACAGTCCCTGGCCTATCAATCCAATGGAAACTCATAGACAACATAGTCCATTGGACTAGGCAATTACATGCAGCCATACAAAGTCCATGGGCCTTGCCTCAGAGTCGAACTCACAACCTCTCGCAGCCCAAGAAAAAAGCCTACCACTACATCAACACAGAGAAGTGTGAAACTGACTCTACATTAATTCACATAATCCTAGTGACTGCGCACACAACATGGCCAAACAAAAGCAAAAGACAGTACCTGGCCTATCATTCCAATTGAAACTCATAGGTAACATAGTCCATTGGACTAGGCAATAACATGCAGCCATACAAAGTCCATGGGCCTTGCCTCAAAGTTGAACTCACAACCTCTCGCAGCTCTAGCAAAGAGCCTACAACTACACCAACACAGAGAAATGTGAACCTGACTCTACATTAATTCACATAATCCTAGTGACTGCGCACACAACATGGCCAAACAAAAGCAAAAGACAGTACCTGGCCTATAAATCCAATAGAAACTCATAGGCAACACAGTCCATTGGACTAGACAATTACATGGAGACATACAAAGTCCATGGGCCTTGCCTCAGAGTCAAACCCACAACCTCTCGCAGCCAAGCAAAGAGCCTACCACTACACCAACACAGAGAAGTGGGAAACTGATTCTACATTAATTCACATAATCCTACCGACTGCGCACACAACTTGGCCAAACAAAAGAAAATACCTGGCCTATCAATCCAATGGAAACTCATAGGCAACACAGTCCATTAGACTAGGCAAATACATGCAGCCATACAAAGCCCATGGGCCTTGCCCCAGAGTCGAACCCACAACCTCTTGTAGCCCAAGCAAAGAGCCTACAAATACACCAACACAGAGAAGTGGAAAACTGATTCTACATTAATTCACATAATCCTAGTGACTGCGCACACAACATGGCCAAACAAAAGCAAAAGACATTACCTGGCCTATAAATCCAATAGAAACTCATAGGCAAAGCAATCAATTGGACTAGGCAATTACATGCAGCCATACAAAGTCCATGGGCCTTGCCTCAGAGTCGAACCCACAACCTCTTGTAGCCCAAGCAAAGAGCCTACCACTACACCAACACAGAGAAGTTGGTACAGAGTTTACATTAGTTCACATAATCCTAGTGACTGTGCACACAACATGGCCAAACAAAAGCAAAAGACAGTCCCTGGCCTATCAATCCAATGGAAACTCATATACAACATAGTCCATTGGACTAGGCAATTACATGCAGCCATACAAAGTCCATGGGCCTTGCCTCAGAGTCAAACCCACAACCTCTGGCAGAACAAGCAAAGAGCTTACAACTACACCAACACAAAAAAGTAGGAAGCTGCGTCTACATTAATTTACATATTCCTAGTGACTGCGCACACAACATGGCCAAACAAAAGCAAAAGACATTACCTGGCCTATCAAGCCAATGGAAACTCATAGGCAACACAGTCCATTGGACTAAACAATTACATGCAGCCATACAAAGTCCATGGGCTTTGCCTCAGAGTCAAACCCACAATTTCTCGCATCCCAAGCAAAGAGCCTACCACTACAACAACACAGACAAGTTGGAAACTGAGTTTACATTAGTTCACATAATCCTAGTGACTGTGCACACAACATGGCGAAACAAATGCAAAAGACATTATCTGGCCTATCAATCCAATGGAAACTCATAGGCAACACAGTCCATTAGACTAGGCAAATACATGCAGCCATACAAAGTTCATGAGCCTTGCCTCAGAGTCGAACCCACAACCTCTTGGAGAACAAGCAAAGAGCCTACCACTAAACCAACACAGAGAAGTTGGAAACTGATTCTACATTAATTCACATAATCCTACCGACTGCGCACACAACATGGCTAAACAAAAGCAAAAGACAGTACCTGGCTTATCAATCCAATGGAAACTCATAGGCAACACAGTCCATTGGACTAGGCAATAACATGCAGCCATAAAAAGTCCATGGGCCTTGCCTCAGAGTCAAACCCACAACCTCTCGCAGCTCAAGCAAAGAGCCTAACACTACACCAACACAGAGAAATGTGAACCTGCCTCTACATTAATTCACATAATCCTAGTGAGTGCGCACACAACATGGCCAAACGAAAACAAAAGACAGTACCTGGCCTATCAATCCAATGGAAACTCATAGGCAACACAGTCCATTGGACTAGGCAATTACATGCAGCCATAAAAAGTCCATGGGCCTTGCCTCAGAGTCAAACCCACAACCTCTCGCAGCCCAAGCAAAGAGCCTACCACTACACCAACACAGAGAAATGTGAAACTGACTCTACATTAATTCACATAATCCTAGTGACTGCGCACACAACATGGCCAAACGAAAGCAAAAGTCAATACCTGGCCTATCAATCCAATGGAAACTCATAGGCAACAAAGTCCATTGGACTAGGCAATTACATGCAGCCATAAAAAGTCCATGGGCCTTGCCTCAGAGTCAAACCCACAACCTCTCAAAGCCCAAGCAAAGAGCCTACCACTACACCAACAAAGAGAAATGTGAAACTGACTCTACATTAATTCACATATTCCTAGTGACTGCGCACACAACATGGCCAAACAAAAGCAAAAGAAAGCACCTGGCCTATCAATCCAATGGAAACTCATAGGTAACGCAGTCCATTGGACTATGCAATTACATGCAGCCATACAAAGTCCATGGGCCTTGCCTCAGAGTCGAACTCACAACCTCTCGCAGCCCAACAAAAAAGCCTACCACTTCAGCAACACAGAGAAGTGTGAAACTGTCTCTACATTAACTCACATAATCCTAGTGACTGCGCACAAAACATGGCCAAACGAAAACAAAAGACAGTACCTGGCCTATCAATCCATTGGACTAGGCAATTACATGCAGCCATACAAAGTCCATGGGCCTTGCCTCAGAGTTAAACCCACAACCTCTTACAGCCCAAGCAAAGAGCCTACCACTACACCAACACAGAGAAGTGGGAAACGGATTCTACATTAATTCACATAATCCTAGTGACTGCGCACACAACATGGCCAAACAAAAGCAAAAGACAATACCTGGCCTATCAATCCAATGGAAACTCGTAGGCAACACAGTCCATTGGACTTGACAATTACATGCAGCCATACAAAGTCCATGGGCCTTGCCTCAGAGTCAAACCCACAACCTCTGGCAGAACAAGCAAAGAGCCTACAACTACACCAACACAAAGAAGTAGGAAGTTGCGTCTACATTAATTCACATAATCCTAGTGAATGTGCACACAACATGGCCAAACAAAAGCAAAAGACATTACCTGGCCTATCAAGCCAATGGAAACTCATAGGCAACACAGTCCATTGAACTAGACAATTACATGGAGACATACAAAGTCCGTGGGCCTTGCCTCAAAGTCAAACCCACAACCTCTCGCAGCCAAGCAAAGAGCCTACCACTACACCAACACAGATAAGTGGGAAACTGATTCTACATTAATTCACATAATCCTACTGACTGCGCACACAACATGGCCAAACAAAAGACAATACCTGGCCTATCAATCCAATGGAAACTCATAGGCAACACAGTCCATTAGACTAGGCAAATACATGCAGCCATACAAAGTTCATGGGCCTTGCCTCAGAGTCGAACCCACAACTTCTTGGAGAACAAGCAAAGAGCCTACCACTAAACCAACACAGAGAAGTTGGAAACCGACTCTACATTAATTCACATAATCCTAGTGACTGCGCACACAACATGGCCAAACAAAAGCAAAAGACAGTACCTGGCCTATCAATCCAATGGAAACTCATAGGTAACACAGTACATTAGACTAGGCAATTAAATGCAGCCATACAAAGCCCATGGGCCTTGCCCCAGAGTCGAACCCACAACCTCTCGTAGCCCAAGCAAAGAGCCTACCAATACACCAACACAGAGAAGTGAAAAACTGATTCTACATTAATTCACATAATCCTAGTGACTGCGCACACAACATGGCCAAACAAAAGCAAAAGACAGTACCTGGCCTATCAATCCAATAGAAACTCATAGGCAAAGCAATCAATTGGACTAGGCAATTACATGCAGCCATACAAAGTCCATGGGCCTTGCCTCAGAGTCGAACCCACAACCTCTTGTAGCCCAAGCAAAGAGCCTACCACTAAACCAACACAGAGAAGAGCGAAACTGACTCAACATAAATTCACATAATCCTAGTGACTGCACACACAACATGGCCAAACAAAAGCAAAAGACAGTCCCTGGCCTATCAATCCAATGGAAACTCATATACAACATAGTCCATTGGACTAGGCAATTACATGCAGCCATACAAAGTCCATGGGCCTTGCCTCAGAGTCAAACCCACAACCTCTGGCAGAACAAGCAAAGAGCTTACAACTACACCAACACAAAAAAATAGGAAGGTGCGTCTACATTAATTCACATATTCCTAGAGACTGCGCACACAACATGGCCAAACAAAAGCAAAAGACATTACCTGGCCTATCAAGCCAATGGAAACTCATAGGCAACACAATCCATTGGACTAAACAATTACATGCAGCCATACAAAGTCCATGGGCTTTGCCTCTGAGTCAAACCCACAATTTGTCGCAGCCCAAGCAAAGAGCCTACCACTACACCAACACAGACAAGATGGAAACTGAGTTTACATTAGTTCACATAATCCTAGTGACTGTGCACACAACATTGCGAAACAAATGCAAAAGACATTATCTGGCCTATCAATCCAATGGAAACTCATAGGCAACACAGTCCATTAGACTAGGCAAATACATGCAGCCATACAAAGTTCATGGGCCTTGCCTCAGAGTCGAACCCACAACCTCTTGGAGAACAAGCAAAGAGCCTACCACTAAACCAACACAGAGAAGTTGGAAACTGACTCTACATTAATTCACATAATCCTAGTGACTGCGCACACAACATGGCCAAACAAAAGCAAAAGACAGTACCTGGCCTATCAATCCAATGGAAACTCATAGGCAACACAGTCCATTGGACTAGACAATTACATGGAGACATACAAAGTCCATGGGCCTTGCTTCAGAGTCAAACCCACAACCTCTCGCAGCCAAGCAAAGAGCCTACCACTACACCAATACAGAGAAGTGGGAAACTGATTCTACATTAATTCACATAATCCTACCGACTGCGCACACAACATGGCTAAACAAAAGCAAAAGACAGTACCTGGCTTATCAATCCAATGGAAACTCATAGGCAACACAGTCCATTGGACTAGGCAATAACATGCAGCCATACAAAGTCCATGGGCCTTGCCTCAAAGTCGAACTCACAACCTTTCGCAGCTCAAACAAAGAGCCTACCACTACACCAACACAGAGAAATGTGAACCTGCCTCTACATTAATTCACATAATCCTAGTGACTGCGCACACAACATGGCCAAACGAAAGCAAAAGTCCATACCTGGCCTATCAATCCAATGGAAACTCATAGGCAACACAGTCCATTGGACTAGGCAATTACATGCAGCCATAAAAAGTCCATGGGCCTTGCCTCAGAGTCAAACCCACAACTTCTCGCAGCCCAAGCAAAGATCCTACCACTACACCAACACAGAGAAATGTGAAACTGACTCTACATTAATTCACATAATCCTAGTGACTGCGCACACAACATGGCCAAACGAAAGCAAAAGTCAATACCTGGCCTATCAATCCAATGGAAACTCATAGGCAACACAGTCCAGTGGACTAGGCAAATACATGCAGTTATACAAAGTCCATGAACCTTGCATTAGAGTCAAACCCACAACTTCTCGCAGCCAAAGCAAAGAGCCTACCACTACACCAACACAGAGAAGTTTGAAACTGACTCTTCATTAACTCACATAATCCTAGTGACTGCGCACACAACATGGCCAAACGAAAGCAAAAGACAGTACCTGGCCTATCAATCCAATGGAAACTCATAGGCAACACAGTCCATTGGACTAGGCAATTACATGCAGCCATACAAAGTCCATGGGCCTTGCCTCAGAGTCGAACTCACAACCTCTCGCAGCCCAAGAAAAAAAGCCTACCGCTACAGCAACACAGAGAAGTGTGAAACTGACTCTACATTAATTCACATAATCCTAGTGACTGTGCACACAACATGGCCAAACAAAAGCAAAAGACAGTACCTGGCCTATCATTCCAATTAAAACTCATAGGCAACATAGTCCATTGGACTAGGCAATAACATGCAGCCATACAACGTCCATGGGCCTTGCCTCAAAGTCGAACTCACAACCTCTCGCAGCTCAAGCAAAGAGCCTACCACTACACCAACACAAAGAAATGTGAACCAGACTCTACATTAATTCACATAATCCTAGTGACTGCGCACACAACATGGCCAAACAAAAGCAAAAGACAGTACCTGGCCTATCAATCCAATGGAAACTCATAGGCAACACAGTCCATTGGACTAGACAATTACATGGAGACATACAAAGTCCATGGGCCTTGCCTCAGAGTCAAACCCACAACCTCGCGCAGCCAAGCAAAGAGCCTACCACTACACCAACACAGAAAAGTGGGAAACTGGTTCTACATTAATTCACATAATCCTACTGACTGCGCACACAACATGGCCAAACAAAAGCAAAAGTCAGTACCTGGCTTATCAATCCAATGGAAACTCATAGGCAACACAGTCCATTGGACTAGAAAATTACATGGAGACATACAAAGTCCATGGGCCTTGCCTCAGAGTCAAACCCTCAACCTCTCGCAGCCAAGCAAAGAGCCTACCACTACACCAACACAGAGAAGTGGGAAACTGATTCTACATTAATTCACATAATCCTACCGACTGCGCACACAACATGGCTAAACAAAAGACAATACCTGGCCTATCAATTCAATGGAAACTCATAGGCAACACAGTCCATTGGACTTGGCAATTACATGCAGCCATACAAAGTCCATGGGCTTTGCCTAAAAGTCAAACCCACAACTTCTCGCAGCCCAAGCAAAGAGCCTACCACTACACCAACACAGAGAAGTGGGAAACTGATTCTACATTAATTCACATAATCCTACCGACTGCGCACACAACATGGCCAAACAAAAGACAATACCTGGCCTATCAATCCAATGGAAACTCATAGGCAACACAGTCCATTAGACTAGTCAAATACATGCAGCCATACAAAGTTCATGGGCCTTGCCTCAGAGTCGAACCCACATCCTCTTGGAGAACAAGCAAAGAGCCTACCACTAAACCAACACAGAGAAGTTGGAAACTGACTCTACATTAATTCACATAATCCTAGTGACTGCGCACACAACATGGCCAAACAAAAGCAAAAGACATTACCTGGCCTATCAATCCAATGTAAACTCATAGGTAACACAGTACATTGGACTAGGCAATTGCATGCAGCCATACAAAGCCCATGGGCCTTGCCCCAGAGTCAAACCCACAACCTCTCGTAGCCCAAGCAAAGAGCCTACCAATACACCAACACAGAGAAGTGGAAAACAGATTCTACATTAATTCACATAATCCTAGTGACTGCGCACACAACATGGCCAAACAAAAGCAAAAGACGGTACCTGGCCTATCAATCCAATGGAAACTCATAGGCAACGCAATCAATTGGACTGGGCAATTACATGCAGCCATACAAAGTCCATGTGCCTTGTCTCAGAGTCAAACCCACAACCTCTCTCAGCCCAAGCAAAGAGCCTACCACTACACCAACACAGAGAAGAGCGAAACTGACTCAACATAAATTCACATAATCCTAGTGACTGCGCACACAACATGGCCAAACAAAAGCAAAAGACAGTCCCTGGCCTATCAATCCAATGGAAACTCATAGAGAACATAGTCCATTGGACTAGGCAATTACATGCAGCCATACAAAGTCCATGGGCCTTGCCTCAGAGTCGAACTCACAACCTCTCGCAGCCCAAGAAAAAAGCCTACCACTACACCAACACAGAGAAATGTGAACCTGACTCTACATTAATTCACATAATCCTAGTAATGTACTGTGTTACCTATGAGTTTACATTGGATTGATAGGCCAGGTAATGTCTTTTGCTTTTGTTTGGCCATGTTGTGTGCGCAGTCACTAGGATTATGTGAATTAATGTAGAGTCGGTTTCCAACTTCTCTGTGTTGGATTAGTGGTAGGCTCTTTGCTTGTTCTCCAAGAGGATGTGGGTTCGACTCTGAGGCAAGGCCCATGAACTTTATATGGCTGCATGTATTTGCCTAGTCTAATGGACTGTGTTGCCTATGAGTTTCCATTGGATTGATAGGCCAGGTATTGTCTTTTGTTTGGCCATGTTGTGTGCGCAGTCGGTAGGATTATGTGAATTAATGTAGAATCAGTTTCCCACTTCTCTGTGTTGGTGTAGTGGTAGGCTCTTTGCTTGGCTGCGAGAGGTTGTGGGTTTGACTCTGAGGAAAGGCCCATGGACTTTGTATGTCTCCATGTAATTGTCTAGTCCAATGGACTGTGTTGCCTATGATTTTCCATTGGATTGATAGGCCAGGTACTGTCTTTTGCTTTTGTTTGGCCATGTTGTGTGCGCAGTCACTAGGATTATGTGAATTAATGTAAACTCAGTTACCAACTTCTCTGTGTTGGTGTAGTGGTAGGCTCTTTGCTTGGGCTGCGAGAAGTTGTGGGTTTGACTTTTAGGCAAAGCCCATGGACTTTGTATGGCTGCATGTATTTGCCTAGTCCAATGGACTGTGTTGCCTATGAGTTTCCATTGAATTGATAGGCCAGGTATTGTCTTTTGTTTGGCCGTGTTGTGTGCGCAGTCGGTAGGATTGTGTGAATTAATGTAGAATTAGTTTCCCACTTCT
>NW_027444484.1:17500-22214 GCF_048569485.1 Anomaloglossus baeobatrachus | reverse complement strand
AGCGGTGCTGATACAGGAGGAAGCTGTATAGATTGTGGAGGAGGGGTGCTGGTACAGGAGGAAGCTGTATAGATTGTGGAGGAGGGGTGCTGGTACAGGAGGAAGCTGTATAGATTGTGGAGGAGGGGTGCTGATACAGGGGGAAGCTGTATAGATTGTGGAGGAGGGGTGCTGATACAGGAGGAAGCTGTATAGATTGTGGAGGAGGGGTGCTGATACAGGAGGAAGCTGTATAGATTGCGGAGGAGGGGTGCTGATACAGGAGGAAGCTGTATAGATTGCGGAGGAGGGGTGCTGATACAGGAGGAAGCTGTATAGATTGTGGAGGAGGGGTGCTGATACAGGAGGAAGCTGTATAGATTGCGGAGGAGCGGTGCTGGTACAGGAGGAAGCTGTATAGATTGCGGAGGAGGGGTGCTGATACAGGAGGAAGCTGTATAGATTGCGGAGGAGGGGTGCTGGTACAGGAGGAAGCTGTATAGATTGCGGAGGAGGGGTGCTGATACAGGAGGAAGCTGTATAGATTGCGGAGGAGGGGTGCTGGTACAGGAGGAAGCTGTATAGATTGTGGAGGAGGGGTGCTGATACAGGAGGAAGCTGTATAGATTGTGGAGGAGGGGTGCTGATACAGGAGGAAGCTGTATAGATTGCGGAGGAGGGGTGCTGGTACAGGAGGAAGCTGTATAGATTGTGGAGGAGGGGTACTGATACAGGAGGAAGCTGTATAGATTGTGGAGGAGCGGTGCTGGTACAGGAGGAAGCTGTATAGAATGTGGAGGAGGGGTGCTGATACAGGAGGAAGCTGTATAGATTGCGGAGGAGGGGTGCTGGTACAGGAGGAAGCTGTATAGATTGCGGAGGAGGGGTGCTGATACAGGAGGAAGCTGTATAGATTGCGGAGGAGGGGTGCTGGTACAGGAGGAAGCTGTATAGATTGCGGAGGAGCGGTGCTGAAACAGGAGGAAGCTGTATAGATTGTGGAGGAGGGGTGCTGGTACAGGAGGAAGCTGTATAGATTGTGGAGGAGGGGTGCTGGTACAGGAGGAAGCTGTATAGATTGTGGAGGAGGGGTGCTGATACAGGGGGAAGCTGTATAGATTGTGGAGGAGGGGTGCTGATACAGGAGGAAGCTGTATAGATTGTGGAGGAGGGGTGCTGATACAGGAGGAAGCTGTATAGATTGTGGAGGAGGGGTGCTGATACAGGAGGAAGCTGTATAGATTGTGGAGGAGGGGTGCTGATACAGGGGGATGCTGTATAGATTGTGGAGGAGGGGTGCTGATACAGGAGGAAGCTGTATAGATTGTGGAGGAGGGGTGCTGGTACAGGAGGAAGCTGTATAGATTGTGGAGGAGGGGTGCTGGTACAGGAGGAAGCTGTATAGATTGTGGAGGAGGGGTGCTGGTACAGGAGGAAGCTGTATAGATTGTGGAGGAGGGGTGCTGGTACAGGAGGAAGCTGTATAGATTGTGGAGGAGGGGTGCTGGTACAGGGGGAAGCTGTATAGATTGTGGAGGAGGGGTGCTGGTACAGGAGGAAGCTGTATAGATTGCGGAGGAGCGGTGCTGATACAGGGGGAAGCTGTATAGATTGTGGAGGAGGGGTGCTGGTACAGGAGGAAGCTGTATAGATTGTGGAGGAGGGGTGCTGGTACAGGAGGAAGCTGTATAGATTGTGGAGGAGCGGTGCTGATACAGGAGGAAGCTGTATAGATTGTGGAGGAGGGGTGCTGATACAGGAGGAAGCTGTATAGATTGTGGAGGAGGGGTGCTGATACAGGAGGAAGCTGTATAGATTGCGGAGGAGGGGTGCTGGTACAGGAGGAAGCTGTATAGATTGTGGAGGAGGGGTGCTGATACAGGAGGAAGCTGTATAGATTGTGGAGGAGGGGTGCTGATACAGGACGAAGCTGTATAGATTGTGGAGGAGGGGTGCTGATACAGGAGGAAGCTGTATAGATTGTGGAGGAGGGGTGCTGATACAGGAGGAAGCTGTATAGATTGCGGAGGAGGGGTGCTGATACAGGAGGAAGCTGTATAGATTGTGGAGGAGGGGTGCTGGTACAGGAGGAAGCTGTATAGATTGTGGAGGAGGGGTGCTGATACAGGAGGAAGCTGTATAGATTGTGGAGGAGGGGTGCTGATACAGGAGGAAGCTGTATAGATTGTGGAGGAGGGGTGCTGATACAGGAGGAAGCTGTATAGATTGTGGAGGAGGGGTGCTGATACAGGAGGAAGCTGTATAGATTGTGGAGGAGGGGTGCTGATACAGGAGGAAGCTGTATAGATTGCGGAGGAGGGGTGCTGGTACAGGAGGAAGCTGTATAGATTGTGGAGGAGGGGTGCTGATACAGGAGGAAGCTGTATAGATTGTGGAGGAGGGGTGCTGATACAGGAGGAAGCTGTATAGATTGCGGAGGAGGGGTGCTGATACAGGAGGAAGCTGTATAGATTGCGGAGGAGGGGTGCTGGTACAGGAGGAAGCTGTATAGATTGTGGAGGAGGGGTGCTGATACAGGAGGAAGCTGTATAGATTGTGGAGGAGGGGTGCTGATACAGGAGGAAGCTGTATAGATTGTGGAGGAGGGGTGCTGATACAGGGGGAAGCTGTATAGATTGCGGAGGAGGGGTGCTGATACAGGAGGAAGCTGTATAGATTGTGGAGGAGGGGTGCTGGTACAGGAGGAAGCTGTATAGATTGTGGAGGAGCGGTGCTGATACAGGAGGAAGCTGTATAGATTGTGGAGGAGGGGTGCTGATACAGGAGGAAGCTGTATAGATTGTGGAGGAGGGGTGCTGATACAGGAGGAAGCTGTATAGATTGCGGAGGAGGGGTGCTGATACAGGGGGAAGCTGTATAGATTGCGGAGGAGGGGTGCTGATACAGGAGGAAGCTGTATAGATTGTGGAGGAGGGGTGCTGGTACAGGAGGAAGCTGTATAGATTGCGGAGGATAGCTTTGTGGGGTTTATTTACTTTATCTACCTTAGGCCCACTAATTATAACTTGTAATGGAGGGGCAGCCTGTGTTTCACTTTTGTCCCACATTTCCACCTGTTAATAGTAGGGCCTGTTGGTAGTAGTGAGTGACATTCCCTATGACTTAGCATCACTATGGAGACAGACTAGGGCCTGGTATTGCTGGTATCCAGTGTCTCTAGATGCTTAATGGGATATGGTCATGAAAGGGTTAAACTGACTAAAAAAAATATCTAGAACAAAATAACGTGTGGCTATGAGCACAGAGCGTGAAATGCCCCAAAATCTGTTAATGTGTTCCTCCCTCGTGTTTGTAGGACAGTGCATGGTTAGACTGCATAGGGTTTGTGGTCTGTTACCGTGGAGACGCATAGCTCTGCAGAGGAGCTGTAGAAACATAACAGTAGTAATGTAATCCGATTATTACTGTGATGCTTCATGTTAAAAGATTTGATTAAAAAAAAAGTGAAATTTTGACTAATGGATGGAAAAATAAGTCGTAGATTCCTGAATGTGAAAATATAAAAAGTCCTTTTAAGCTAAAAATCCTCAAAAATAAGCAAAGAAGTAATTAGTTAAACTTTTAGTTGTGTTTTTGGGTCTCTTAGAAGAGTAATGCGGCTCCTTATAATAGGCTCATTTACGTATACACGTATGGTGTGTTACCGGAGGAGCCATTCTCCGCCTTTCCTTGCGCCTCAGTACTTCCTGTGGGTAATCTCAGGAAATGAGCATAAGTAGCCGTCAGAGAACAGACCCTCACCTGTGACATGCAGTAATAGGCCCTTAAAGGGGGTTATTCCCATCTTCAGAAATTGGTATCATCGGATAGTGCTCATGAAAACACACACTTCTGCAATTCACTGCTTTTTAAAAATGTCAGCCGTTCTTGAGATATTAGCACTTTTCTTTTGTTTACAGCTCGTTGCCTTGGAGACAGATCTACAGAACATTCACATTGCTGACGAGCTCTTTTCTATTGAGCTTGTAGGTGCAGTTTTGAAGCTGGCCAGGATCGCAGGAGAGCGCCGTTAGTTTCATGTCGTTTCCAGCTTCAGTGCAGTGCTTATTATTATTATTATTATTATTATTATTATTATTATTTATTATTATAGCGCCATCAATTCCATGGCGCTTTACAATTTAAAGGGGTGTACATAATAGGGACAAGTAAAATAATCATAAACAATACAAGACACAGACTGGTACAGGAGGACAGAGGTCCCTGCCCGCGAGGGCTCACAGTCTACAAGGGACGGGTGAGGATACAGTAAGTGAGGGTAGAGCTGATTGTGCGGCGCTGTATCAGACTGAGGGTTACGGCAGGTTGTAGGCTTGTCGGAAGAGGTGGGTCTTCAGGTTCCTCTTGAAGCTTGCCAAGGTAGGCGAGAGTCTGATATATTGTGGTACAGCATTCCAGAGTATGGGGGAGGCACGGGAGAAATCTTGGTTGCGATGGTGGGAAGAGGAGATGAGAGGGGAGTAGAGAAGGAGATCTTGTGAGGATCGAAGGTTACGTGCAGGTAAGTACCAGGAGACTAGGTCACAGATGTAGGGAGGAGACAGGTTGTGGATGGCTTTCTAGGTCATGGCTAGTGTTTTGAACTGGAGTCGTTGGGCAATGGGAAGCCAGTGGAGGGATTGGCAGAGAGGAGAGGTCGGGGAGTAGCGGGGAGACAGGTGGATGAGCCGGGCAGCATAGTTTAGAATAGATTGTAGGGGTGCGAGACTGTTAG
>NW_027444484.1:0-12500 GCF_048569485.1 Anomaloglossus baeobatrachus | reverse complement strand
ACTGCGGGATAATGCAGCTTTTCATGGCATACATGCTTGGATTGAATTTTGGAGCACCTAGCACATGGCTTCTTTTGCTGTTGAAAGGGTTGCATTGGTGTTAATAGGTTTTTTTTGTATTGCACATTAGGTAATGTCTCAAGGCACTGAAGAATCAGTTTTGCCTTTTGCGAAACATGTCAATTATGACTGATTTTAGTGGTCTCTTTCTACTGTAGAAATTGTGGCATTTTTGTAAAAATCTGTACAATAAATTCTTCACTGTGCTCCTTTTTGATACAAGGTTTTATTAAAAAAAAAATAAAGATATCTAAAAGGGTGGACAAAGATATGCCTACGAGAAGCAGAATACAGAAAAAAATTTTTAATTTGAAATAAAAGACAAAAAGCACAGTCTTTTACAACGTAACCCCTAAAACACCCCTTCAGGTCCAACGTAATCTACACGAGGTCCCACACTGACTCCAGCTCTCCTAGATTATGCAAGGCATAGCGCACGATCATGGAACATGACCGCCTGCTGCAGACTTCAGGCAGAGACCTAGCAGCAATCAGCAGTGATGTTACGGGCACAGCTGAAGGTCTCCACGGCCCTCCACCTTTGACCGCAGGTGACTTCATTAAACTCAATGACTTCACCGGAAGTCAAGTTACCTGTGGTCAGAGGTGGTGAGCCATGGGCACCTCCAACTGTGCCCGCAAGTTACCTGAGTAACGTCACCGCTGATCATACGGCTCATTCAGTCTCTGCCTTAAGTCCACAGCAGGCAGTCATGTTTCATGATTGTGTTTTGTTTTGTTTTTCATTTCAAACTAGTTTCTCCCGCGCGCTCTAGGTCTCCCGCGCGCTCTGGGTCTCCCGCGCGCTCTGGGTCTCCTGCGCGCTCTGGGTCGCCCCGCGCGCTCTGTGTATCAGGCTTCGTTATTACAATGTAATCCTCTGATTGACAGGTCAGTTATGACAGATCTCTACTACCTCAGTCAGACCGATGGTGCAGGCGACTGGCGAGAAAGAGAGGCCAAAGACTTGACGGACCTCGTGCAGCGGCGGATCACCCATGTCCAGGTAATGGTTCTTCCCTTTTCTGTATACAGTGTAATTGCTCAGGTTGGAGGGTCTCAATGTTTCCCCAATTTTGGGCCATATTCTTTCTTGCCTGGGTCCTGTTACTGTAATATCCAGGAGGGGTGCAAACCCATCAGTGGTGCCACCTGTGCCCAAGAGATAAAGGGGGCGCACGTGCACCTCCAAAGCAGCAAGCAACTTTGCAGACACATTAGTGCCCATATACAGTTCTTGCTCAGGGGCTCATGTCTTTCTTTACCCCTAATTCTTCATACAGGTGAATATTTCGATAACTCGCCACCTCGGACAGGAATTGACCAAAAAAAAAAGAATAATTTAAAAAAAAAAAAAAAAAGCCGTTCAGTACTACGCAATTATTTCTCTTTTCTAAAGTCCAAGGAAATAATCTGCCTGAGAAATTAGGTTTTTGATCCCCTTTCCTAAGTAACAAAAAAATAAAACTCGGCCTCCTTTTTTTTCCCAGGCAGCTCGTGTTACAGGTGATTGACGGCCTCACATTATTTCTGTGTCATTAATATTAGTTGGATTCATGCCTCCCGGCGTGAAAATTGCAGTAAAGTTTTTAACATGGCCGCGTCCACTGCTAACCACCTCTCCACATCATTGAAGTAGAGGAAACGTAAATTTAGCTCATTACTACTTGTCACTTTTTTTTTTTTCTTTTTAGATTTATAAATTTAAAGAGGACCTGTCACCAGTTCACAAGTGGCTCAGATTCTGCGATTTTACTCCTGCTGCTCCCCTGACTATTCTGCACATTTCTTATTTAAAATCTGCCATATAATTCCAAGATATGTGGCTTTTTAGTTAGTACAACTTTGTGTTTTTAATAAGGGGGTGGGGCATAGAAAGTAATTATGCAGAGCCGCCAAAAGACACGCCCCTGTGGAACTTGTGAGCCACACCTACTTGTAATGACCATAAAAATTGAAGTAAATAAATTCCCTATCTCCACACATAATCATTACTGCCTGAAAAGAAATGGTTGTTTCCTAAAGTCCCCTCTCTGGGCCATCCTTAAAGGGAATTTGTCAGCAGGTTTTTGCTACTTCATTTCAGAGCAGCATGATGTGGGCAACGAGGCCCCGAGTTCAGTGATATATCACTTAGATTAGTGGGTGCAGCCATTCTGACTCAGTGAAAGATATGAGATGTAGCGGAGCTCTGGGAGTTGCCCCCGCCTACACCAGGGTTTCAGTGAAAATTTCCATAGACAGAAGCTACTAATCACTGAGGGGTGCTGCGAGAGAAATATCGGACTGCACTCGGGTGTTATCAGAGTGCAGTGCGATATATGCACAGGCTGACAATGGAGGCGATAGGGAGATTAACCCCTCCCTATCCTCTGCAACACCCACCCTCTACTCCGCAGCTGTGATCCGATTGCAAAATTGGGTCACAGTCGCATGACACTCAGCTCACGCTCACAGCAGAGCCTGAGCTGGGGGTCATTATTATATCACATCTGTTGCTCTCACATCGGATGCCATACGATAATGTGACTTCAGCCTTAGGGGTACTTCTCACATAGCGAGATCACTGCTGAGTCACAGATTTTGTGACGCAGCAGTGACCTCATCAGCGATCTCGCTGTGTGTGACACTGAGCAGCGATCTGGCCCCTGCTGTGAAATCTCTGATCGTTACACACAGTGCTGGTTCATTTTTTGCTGGTTGGTCTCCCGCTGTGCAGCACACATTGGCGTGTTTCATGGCGGGAGACCAACGAGCACCGACTCTGTGTAAGCAGCGTACACTGGTAACCAGGGTTAATATCGGGCAACTAAGCAAAGCGCTTTGCTTGATTACCTGATATTTACCCTGGTTACCAGCGTACACCGCTTAGCGCTGGCTCCCTGCACACGTAGCAAGGGTAAATATCAGGTAACTAAGCAAAGCGCTTTACTTAGCAACCAGTTGTGTATCCTAGCTACGTATACAGGTAGCCAGCGTGGGCATCCTGTATGCGGTGTATGCTGGTAACCAGGGTAAATATTGGGTAACCAAGCAAAGCGCTTTTCTTAGTTACCCGATATTTACCCTGGTTACCAAGCGAAGCATTGTTACAGGAGTCGCTGGTGGCTGGTCGCTACTGAGATCTGCCTGATTGACAGCTCACCAACAACCATGTAGCGATGCACCAACGATCCCTGCCAGGTCGGATCGCTGGTGGGATCGTTGGTGCATTGCTACGTGTGACTTCAGCCTAACTCATGCACTGCTGAGACCCACTAATGATAAAGATAAGAGGCTTAAGCTAACATTGCAGGTAAAAAAAAAAAAGACTGAGATAACAGACACAGGGCTGAAGTTTTTGTTTTCCCCTCACCCATGACAGCACCACGTGATTATAAGGGTGCTGTCATGGGTTCTGGAAAAACCGGCTACCGGTAAGTAACCGAGGTGTTTTTAACACTTGCAGCATGCTGTCTTCAGGTTACATTGCAGAGATCTGCTTACAGTCCCTTTAAGGAAATCTAGTGGGAACCATTAGGTTAAAGCAGATCTGGTGGATCTAGCCCATCTATGTTGTGTGGTAGAGATATTATATTTCCCCCTCTCAAGGGGGGGTGCCCGCATTACACATCCGCTTTAAACACTCATCAACCATTTTTTTTAAACTAGTTTTCACCATCTTTATACATGGCAATTGTCAGTATTTGTAAAAACAAGCACTTTTGCAATTTACTGCTTATTAAAATTTGCAGCGGTTCTTAACCCTTTTTTTCTTTTGTTTACAGCCTGTTGCCTAGGAGACCGACTACTGCTGCTGTGTAGCTTGTAAGCACTGTGCTACAGCTGCCTGGATTATGGGGTAACCGTACACTCCAGAGATCCTGGCCAGCTTCAAAAGGGTACTTACAAAATCAATACAAAACAGCTTGTAAGCACTGTGAATGTTCTGTGTATAGCAGCTGTGGTCTGTCTCCAAGGCAGCAGGCAGTAAACAAACATGTCAATAACAAGAATGGCTTAACATTTAAAAAAGCAGTAAACAGCAAAATTTCTTGTATTTACAAACTGCAAGTATCCAACAATACCGATTATTATGAAGATTTAATACATTATTTATTTTAAAGACGAGCCCCCATTTGAAGCGAAACGTGCGGCGTCCTGAATCGCACGGCATCGCTTTCCTTTCTGATTTCCATTGCGGTAAATATTTGTAACCCTACAATTTTCATTATCTTGAGAGCGGACCCTCGGCAGGATCCCGCCGCCATTAGCCATCTTAGTGCTCTTATTTGCAATGCTGCTGGTACATTTTCCCAGTTGGACTCATATCAAGGGTTTCATGCATATGTAAGCACACCGTGCAGTGTTATGCATGCAGTGTGCGCCGCACAAGGTCACCTTGGTATCTAGTTAAAAGAGAGATACAGCTAACGAACTAAACCAAGATGAAACTTTTACTTTAGTCCCCGTCTCCTTTTTTTTTGTGTTTAGAATATGTTTAGCTTTTGTGTGTTAATGAGTGGGCATATCAATGCTGCACAAGTCACTGGCATTGTCAGGGACAGGGATTTTAAAGGTTCGCCCAAGTTTTAGCAGAACATTTCCTTTATAGTTCTCTACAATGACAGTAAGTAATGTGAGCACAACAATCTCACAACTGTCAGGACAGAACGACCACCACAGTGCAGGGCAAATTCTCTCCCGGAAGTACCGCGCCCACAGGCAGCTGCCTCAGTCCCTTGCGCAACCCTTCACAAAACGCAGCAGCATCCTCCAACTTCCTTCCTTTGTGCCAGTGGCTACACCCATCCTCCACCCTCCCCCGACAGCGGCATTCTCCAACTTCTGCCATCCTCCCCCGACAGCGGCATCCTCCAACTTTCCTCCCATCCTCCCCTGACAGCGGCATCCTCCAACTTTCCTCCCATCCTCACCTCACAGCGGCATCCTCCAACTTTCCTCCCATCCTCACCTCACAGCGGCATCCTCCAACTTTCCTCCTGTCCTCACCTCACAGCGGCATCCTCCAACTTTCCTCCCGTCGTCCCCTGACAGCAGCATCCTCCAACTTTCCTCCCATCCTCACCTCACAGCGGCATTTTCCAACTTCTCTCCCGTCCTCCACTGGCTGTGTCATCCTCCAACTTCCCTCCTGTCCTGTGCTGGCATTTCTCAACTTCCCTCCCATCCTCTCATGTCATCCTCCAACTTCTATGCCGTCCTCCACTGGCTTCAGCATCCTCCAACTTCCCTCCTGTCCTCTGCTGGCTTTTGCATCCTCCAGTTTCCTCCTGTCCTCCGCTGACAGCAGCATTCTCAAAGTTCTCTCCCGTGCTCCACGGACAGTGGCATCCTTCAACTTCTAGTCTGCCCTCCTCTGTCTGCGGCATTTTTTTTTACTCCCATCCTCCGCTGCCTGTGGCATTTTCCAACTTCCCCCCAGTCTCTGCTGGCTGTGCCATTTTCCAACTTCCCTCCCGGTCTCCGCTGGCTGTGCCATTTTCCAACTTCCCCCCCGGTCTCCGCTGGCTGTGCCATTTTCCAACTTCCCTCCCGGTCTCCGCTGGCTGTGCCATTTTCCAACTTCCCTCCCGGTCTCCGCTGGCTGTGCCATTTTCCAACTTCCCTCCCGGTCTCCACTGGCTGTGCCATTTTCCAACTTCCCTCCCGGTCTCCGCTGGCTGTGCCATTTTCCAACTTCCCCCCCGGTCTCCGCTGGCTGTGCCATTTTCCAACTTCCCTCCCGGTTTCCGCTGGCTGTGCCATTTTCCAACTTCCCTCCCGGTCTCCGCTGGCTGTGCCATTTTCCAACTTCCCTCTCGTCATCCTCCAACTTCCCAACCTTTCCCCCATAGGAAGTAAAATGCTTTAACACCAAATTACTCTTCCTGACTCAGAAGAACCTTTTGCACAATTATACCCTTGTTGGACTTGGGAGTGAAAGAGAAGGGTGAGCTATCATCCTCCATTGTCATGCGCGATTCTCGGGGTGAAGGTCCTGTGTCCAGCACATGTCCTTTAAGTCCTTCACACCATCATTCCCAGAAATTGCACCGTAATGCATGGCTGGTATTAGGGCAGTTTCTACTTGGGATTTCTGATTACCTCCTAGTCTTCTTCTACCCCTACTCTATCTGCAATCACCAATCCATCCTCCCCAGGAGCACAGATGAAGAGTGAGAATGCTCCAGATCTTCATTAGGGAGGTCTCCCGGCCTTCAGAGCATCTTTTTTGCTTATTACAGCAGAGCGGTTGTACTGTGATTCCAGTAAAAAGCAGCAGGTTTACTGAGAATTGCTGTCATTTTGTGCCTCGAACAAGTGAAGGGATGTGGAACCGCATGTGACAGTGTCAACACGTTTCGGAGTGTATACTCCTGAAGGAGAATCCACTGCGAAACGCGTTTAATAAATCGCTTTCCCTTTTTGAAATGGCATTGTGGTTTTAACCCTTCTCATTCCATTTTCTGGGGCTGCTGAAGCCATTAGGATCAGGTCACCCACTTCTCAGATAAGGCCCTATTGTGCTTGTCTATTCTATATATATATATATATATATATATATATATATATATATATATATATATATATATATATATATATATATATATATAATATCACTAAACAGATGCGACTTGTTTCGCCTTGGCACAAACTTATAAATAGCAATAACCTTTTCATATTATTAAGTAGTCTTCATTTATTGTGTACGGTCACCTCCCAAATAATTAACATGGTTAATTAAACACAGGTAATGAACAGTCATGGGAGAGGTGGAAGCCATCCATCATTAAATATAGATGCAGATTACCATAAATACATATATTATATACTTAATCATTTCATATTAAATATTGTTTTCTTCACGAGTTTTATTTATGTCACATAAAAAAGATATGTCCATATTTGTTAAAATTAAGACAATCCCATTGTTTGGTTCCTAATTTCGTCTATAAGTTAATATGAGAATCAGTGATGTGGCACTGGTAACATTAAAGGGGGTACTCCCATCTGCAAGCTCCTAGCCCAATATGTAGGTGTAATAATAATATTAGAAAATACCTCCAATTAGAAGTGTACTATAGTTCTGAGATAGCCATGTCTACTACCTCATGTGCATGGCATTGCTGTAGCTGAGGTAGCTATAGTTACGACCACTCATAGCAAGTTATTTGGTCGGAACTATGAGTACCTCAGGTACAGCAATGCCCTGCACATGATGGCTATGAACTATGGGTACCTCGGGTTCGGCAATGCCCTGCACATGAGGTAAGAGACATGGCTATGAACTATGGGTACCTCAGGTACAGCAATGCTCTACACATGAGGTAAGAAACATGGCTATGAACTATGGGTACCTCAGGTACAGCAATGCTGTACACATGAGGTAAGAAACATGACTATGAACTATGGGTACCTCAGGTTCAGCAATGCCCTGCACATGAGGTAAGAGACATGGCTATGAACTATGGGTACCTCAGGTACAGCAATGCTCTACACATGAGGTAAGAAACATGGCTATGAACTATGGGTACCTCAGGTACAGCAATGCCCTCCACATGAGGTAAGAGACATGGCTATGAACTATAGGTACCTCAGGTACAGCAATGCCCTCCACATGAGGTAAGAGACATGGCTATGAACTATGGGTACCTCGGCTTCAGCAATGCCCTGCACATGGGGAAAGAGACATGACTATGAACTATGGATACCTCAGGTACAGCAATGCTCTACACATGAGGTAAGAAACATGGCTATGAACTATATGGGTACCTCAGATGCAGCAATGCTGTACACATAAGGTAAAAAACATGGCTATGAACTATGGGTACCTCAGGTTCAGCAATGCCCTGCACATGAGATAAGAGACATGGCTATGAACTATGGGTACCTCAGGTACAACAATGCCCTGCATATGAGGTAAGAGACATGGCTATATCAGGAGGATTATACTACATTTTTAATATGTATACAAGTCACGAATAAGAGGGATTTTGTCAGATTGACTCGCAGTTTTCCAACATACGAAATAATAAAACATTAAGGGTATTAAAGGGAACCTGTCGGGTCCTGTATGCACCAGAACCAGGAGCAGTTGTGGGTGTATATTGCTAATCCCTGCCTAACCGTCCTGTATACACTAGCATAGATAGAGAGATCTGTAGAAAAGGTATTTCTAAAGCTCTTTTATCATATGGTAATGAGCGAGGGGACTAGTCATAAGGGCATTAGTTCCCTTGGCTAGTTGGCCCCCTTAGTATGTAAACATGCCCCTGTGGGCGTCCTAACATGCTAATGAATACACAGTGTGAGAGACAGTCAAGCTCCCGATGCTGGATATCGGCTCAGTGCGCGTGATCAGAAGTCTTTGACTTGCAGTCATGGGCACTATGAAGCCAGGTGCACGCATCCCGGCTTCAAACTGGTGTAGTGCGCATGACCAGAAGTCTGGAGACGTTCTGATTATGCACACTGAGCCGAAAACCAGCAGTGTCAGAGAGGTGAGAACAACCATTCTCTGACGCTGCGCTTTGGGTGTGCTAACATGCTAAGGGGGCCGACTAGCCAAGGAAACTAACGCCCTTGTGACTAGTCCCTGCGCTCATTAGCATATCATAAAGGATCTTTAGAAATACATTCTTTAAAGATCTCTTTATCTAAAACATTGGAGTATCGGTCTGTATTGTTCTTATATTTAGGACGAGCACCATTGAAATTTGAGTGCCACCTAGAACTTGATGTATTCTACCCCAATTACGGTGATAATTTTGCTTTTTTTTACGTTTTCCGAGCTGTGATTTTTTTTTTTCTGTGGTCTTAAGGTAAATGATAAGGCACGCATTGTGCTATCCCCATGGGCTATGCTAAGCTCCGTGATATCAGCACCGGGATGGTTTTTGTCCCAAGGTTCACGTTACCTGATTTATTCATGAGACTCTACAAGTAGGATCGTATATTGCCGTAAGGAATATTCAATGACAACTGATAGCAGAGGTAGAGTAATGTGTATTTCCATCACGTATATGATTATGTAACACCGAGAGAAAGGCCACACTTACTAGACATGGATAAAACACCGACCGGTTCTGCAGGATGCAAACAAGCCCCAGTGGAGGTGGCACAAGTCCAAAATACTGATGAACCACCACTCCATATGGACACACTGCACATTACACCGCCATAATATGAAGTCTATCCAGCTTGTGCTCTTTCGACAAGAGTTTGGAGGTGTCTGTGTCCCTTCATCCTGAAGAGCATTTGTGAGATCAGACATGGATGTTGGAGGCAAAGACCAGGCTCACAAACTTTGTTCTTGTTCATCCTAAAGGTGTTGTGTGGGGTGTGAGTGGCCGGTCATGTTCTTCTATGGACCTTCGGTCATTGGGAACTGAAAAGGGCCTTCCCCAAACTGTTCCCATGAAGTTGTAAGATACAACCATCTACAATGTCTTATATCCTTAGGTATTCTCGCAGATGTCGGTGGAGAGAAGGATGTGGCATCTCTGATTTTGGACTGCCAATAGATAAACCACCGGCGAAGTCTGGCAACTGCTCTCGTAGCGAACACAACAGTGTTTGGTGGAGCCAGGGCTCCTGTGTATGGAATAGTTGCTATTTATTGGTTGGGACCCTTAAAATACTGGGGGGCCATGGACTTGTACCCTTCTCTTAAAGGGCTTGAGCTCTCGAAATAGGTACAACTTTGTGATAAAAATCTCACACCAAAAGTTAGCCACTGTCCCCGATGCCTCATCCAATAGGGGCTGAAAAACAGAATTTTCCATGGTAGATTACTGACTTTTTGCTTTTATGTAGAATTTTTATGTTATACATATATTTTTTTCACATAGAACCCAAAGGATTGCAGCAAAGCAAAGAAACTAGTGTGCAACATTAACAAAGGCTGCGGTTACGGATGCCAACTTCACCACGTGGTCTACTGCTTCATGATTGCCTTCGGCACGCAGAGGACGCTCATACTGGAGTCGCAGAGTTGGAGATACGCCACCAGTGGATGGGAGACTGTCTTTAAGCCAGTCAGCGAAACGTGTACGGATAGGTCTGGAACGACCACAGGACACTGGTCAGGTCAGTCTGTTGCTCCTATAGGTGACGCTCGGCTCCCCGTGATCTCCGCAGGAGACCATGTTTGTTGAGCCAGCGCTGCATTGATGTGTTCATAATGTGTAACGCTGCTCCTGACCCCATGTGTTGTCATAGATGTAATGTAGTATGGCTGCATCTGTCATCTGGCATAAGACTCTCTCATCTGGCCACTGACCTTTATTTTCCCAGTCCTCTGACACATGTCGGAGACGACGCTGTGAAATTCATGGAGTGTGATGCTCATGTCCTTGAAACGATTTACTCATTAACACCCATCTCTGAATCCGCCGAGCGCGGCCCCGCTTGACTTGCGTTGCGTATAATCTCTTGTGAGCCGTAGATTTGCAGATAGATCAACCGGAAAGTTTGCATTTGGGAAATGTGGTCCACCTCCTTCTCGGCTCCTCTCGCCAATTTAGCCTCTTTTGGTTGTTGCATACCAATAGCTTTTGCACCATAACTGGACATTCCATAATAGACGCTACAAAAAAACAAAAACACAGGCGTCTATGTACTGGGGAAGATGGGGGCACTATCCCCTCCTTGGTAGCAAACTTTGGGGCATTGCTAAAGGATAGGTAATAATGAGGGCCAAGTAGAGTTAAGGCAAATCGATTGTGAGCACCCGCTCCATCGGTAATCAGTGGTCACCAGACAAGAGCCGAAAACCTCCCCATACTTTACTGCATTCGCCGGCCGGCTAATCAAGAGAAGAGGCATGGATTTTGGGAGAGGTTCTTGAGTCTCCTCTCCAGCGACCACAGATTAGTCGATGGATACCATGCTATGAAACCATTTGCCAAAATTCTAGTGCCGAACTTTGGTGCTGTCCTAAAACTTTAACAACACTTTATGCTTTGGTGCTGAGACCCTATTGTTATCTTCAAAACAACAACTTTTTGTTGCGCTCATCTCTTGTCTCCGGTCTGCTCACCTTTGCTGTTCTTGTTTTAGCGACCAGTCGGGATCTCACCAATGCAAACTTCTGACTTGTGGAGTGACTGTGTTCCAGGTTTACTCTCTGACCACTAGTTCTCTCCTGGCAATCTTCCCGTGCCGGGTCCTGCTCCACCATACTGTGCGAAGACGACGCACACCCACCTCTGCACAGAACAGCTCTAGACGTTACTGCGCACAGGCCCTGCAGTCACTTCCCACATATTAATGAGGCAGAACCCTCCAGGCAGTGTCGTCCTGCGTGTGTGCACTTGTTAGCAGTGAGTTTATTACTGAAGTTTTCTTCATTTAGATGATCTTTGTAGTGTCGGCGTTTTTACTAGGGGATATTTACTGGTGATCGGTTCTGGGATCCTGTTTAGAATAATCCCTTTGTTAATACGGTCCCTAGTTATCATCATGGGGGGTCTCTGGGATATACCGTACATAAATGTCTTATTAGGGCTAATGCTTATTAGCGTAAGGTTCAAAGATCTCACCAGTTTCACCAACTTCTTTTGTGTAGGGTGGGATAATCCTGCCTGATGGCACCTCTCAATATGGCAAACACTTTAGTGATGAGCTGCTTTTTTTTTTTCTTCATTTTCGTTCTTTTTCATTCATGTTCGTTCTTTCTTTCTTTTTTCTTTCTTGCTTTTTTTTCTGTATTTCCCTCTCCCGCCTTCCCCTCTGCCGCCTTCCCCTCTGCCGCCTTCCCCTCTGCCGCCTTCCCCTCTGCCGCCTTCTCCCTCTGCCGCCTTCTCCCTCTGCCGCCTTCCCCTCTGCCGCCTTCCCCTCTGCCGCCTTCCCCTCTGCCGCCTTCCCCTCTGCCGCCTTCTCCCTCTGCCGCCTTCCCCCTCTGCCACCTTCCTCCTCTGCCGCCTTCCCCCTCTGCCGCCTTCCCCCTCTGCCGCCTTCCCCCTCTGCCGCCTTCCCCCTCTGCCGCCTTCCCCCTCTGCCGCCTTCCCCCTCTGCCGCCTTCCCCCTCTGCCGCCTTCCCCCTCTGCCGCCTTCTCCCTCTGCCGCCTTCTCCCTCTGCCGCCTTCTCCCTCTGCCGCCTTCTCCCTCTGCCGCCTTCTCCCTCTGCCGCCTTCTCCCTCTGCCGCCTTCTCCCTCTGCCGCCTTCTCCCTCTGCCGCCTTCTCCCTCTGCCGCCTTCTCCCTCTGCCGCCTTCTCCCTCTGCCGCCTTCTCCCTCTGCCGCCTTCTCCCTCTGCCGCCTTCTCCCTCTGCCGCCTTCTCCCTCTGCCGCCTTCTCCCTCTGCCGCCTTCTCCCTCTGCCGCCTTCTCCCTCTGCCGCCTTCTCCCTCTGCCGCCTTCTCCCTCTGCCGCCTTCTCCCTCTGCCGCCTTCTCCCTCTGCCGCCTTCTCCCTCTGCCGCCTTCTCCCTCTGCCGCCTTCTCCCTCTGCCGCCTTCT
>NW_027444483.1:0-22236 GCF_048569485.1 Anomaloglossus baeobatrachus | reverse complement strand
CCGAACCGCTCACACAAGTGTCACTCACGAGCGTCTCATCCACAGCAATAAATCTGCTGATTTCAGAAGCACGGAACGCACAGAAATTGTTTGTCTCCATGTGTAATCCTAATGATTTTTTTTTTTTTTACTGCAGTATTTCAGCTCTTCAGATGGCAAATGGCTGCGAGAGAAAATGAAAAATAATGATTTTATCCCATCACCACATTTTGCAGCAGCCTGTATGCACTAAATCTATTAGCCGTAGAGGCTGGTGTACTTACTGTGAAAATCCATGTCAGAGTGACTGTATAAGCCTTTTCTACACCCACAAAACTTTACTGACATCTCATTGTTCCTTATTGCTGCTGCTGAATCTCTGCCCACCCTGTTTGACAGCGCCCAGCCCTTCTTTTCCCGGCACCCCTTTTCCCTGTTTTGCTCCAGGTGATTGACAGATCTCTCATCTGGTCTCTGACTATGGTCCCCAGCCAGATCTAACTACTAGTGATGAGCGGGCACTACCATGCTCGTGTGCTCAGTACTCGTAACTAGTGATGAGCGGGCACTACCATGCTCGTGTGCTCAGTACTCGTAACTAGTGATGAGCGGGCACTACCATGCTCGGGTGCTGAGTACTCGTAACTAGTGATGAGCGGGCACTACCATGCTCGGGTGGTCGGTACTCGTAACTAGTGATAAGCGAGCACTACCATGCTCGGGTGCTCAGTACTGGTAACTAGTGATGAGCAGGCACTACCATGCTCGGGTGCTCAGTACTGGTAACTAGTGATGAGCGAGCACTACCATGCTCGAGTGCTCAGTACTGGTAACTAGTGATGAGCGGGCACTACCATGCTCGGGTGCTCAGTACTTGTAACTAGTGATGAGCGGGCACTACCATGCTCGGGTGCTCAGTACTCATAACTAGTGATGAGCGGGCACTACCATGCTCAGGTGCTCAGTACTCGTAACTAGTGATGAGCGGGCACTACCATGCTCGGGTGCTCAGTACTGGTAACTAGTGATGAGCAGGCACTACCATGCTCGGGTGCTCGGTACTCGTAACTAGTGATGAGCGGGCACTACCATGCTCGGGTGCTCAGTACTCGTAACTAGTGATGAGCGGGCACTACCATGCTCAGGTGCTCAGTACTAGTAACTAGTGATGAGCGGGCACTGCCATGCTCGGGTGCTCAGTACTGGTAACTAGTGATGAGCGGGCACTACCATGCTCGGGTGCTCGGTACTCGTAACTAGTGATGAGCGAGCACTACCATGCTCGGGTGCTCAGTACTGGTAACTAGTGATGAGCGGGCACTACCATGCTCGGGTGCTCGGTACTCGTAACTAGTGATGAGCGGGCACTACCATGCTCGGGTGCTCGGTACTCGTAACTAGTGATGAGCGAGCACTACCATGCTCAGGTGCTCAGTACTAGTAACTAGTGATGAGCGGGCACTGCCATGCTCGGGTGCTCAGTACTGGTAACTAGTGATGAGCGGGCACTACCATGCTCGGGTGCTCAGTACTGGTAACTAGTGATGAGCGGGTACTACAAAGATCATGGGCTTTGTACTCGTAACGAGCAGTTGGATGCTTGGATGGGCATGACTTGAGTATCTGAGTGTAAAGGACATCAATGGGGAACTCAAGCATTTTTCCAGAAGAGTTTCCAGAAAAATACTCAAATCCCCATTGATTTCCATTATACTCGATACTCGAAACATGCCCATCTGAGCATCCAACTGCTCATTAAGAGTACAGAGCACCCGAGCATGGTAGTGCCCGCTCATCACTAGTTATGAGTACCGAGCACCTGAGCATGGTAGTGCCCGCTCATCACTAGTTACCAGTACTGAGCACCTGAGCATGGTAGTGCCCGCTCATCACTAGTTACCAGTACTGAGCACCCGAGCATGGTAGTGCCCGCTCATCACTAGTTACGAGTACTGAGCACCCGAGCATGGTAGTGCCCGCTCATCACTAGTTACCAGTACTGAGCACCCGAGCATGGTAGTGCCCACTCATCACTAGTTACGAGTACTGAGCACCCGAGCATGGTAGTGCCCGGTCATCACTAGTTACCAGTACTGAGCACCCGAGCATGGTAGTGCCCGCTCATCACTAGTTACGAGTACTGAGCACCCGAGCATGGTAGTGCCCGCTCATCACTAGTTACCAGTACTGAGCACCCGAGCATGGTAGTGCCCACTCATCACTAGTTACGAGTACTGAGCACCCGAGCATGGTAGTGCCCGCTCATCACTAGTTACCAGTACTGAGCACCCGAGCATGGTAGTGCCCGCTCATCACTAGTTACGAGTACTGAGCACCCGAGCATGGTAGTGCCCGCTCATCACTAGTTACCAGTACTGAGCACCCGAGCATGGTAGTGCCCGCTCATCACTAGTTACGAGTACTGAGCACCCGAGCATGGTAGTGCCCGCTCATCACTAGTTACCAGTACTGAGCACCCGAGCATGGTAGTGCCCACTCATCACTAGTTACGAGTACTGAGCACCCGAGCATGGTAGTGCCCGCTCATCACTAGTTACCAGTACTGAGCACCCGAGCATGGTAGTGCCCGCTCATCACTAGTTACGAGTACTGAGCACCCGAGCATGGTAGTGCCCGCTCATCACTAGTTACCAGTACTGAGCACTCGAGCATGGTAGTGCCCGCTCATCACTAGTTACCATTACTGAACACTCGAGCATGGTAGTGCCCACTCATCACTAGTTACCAGTACAGAGCACCCGAGCATGGTAGTGCCCGCTCATCACTAGTTACCAGTATTGAGCACTCGAGCATGGTAGTGCCCGCTCATCACTAGTTACCAGTATTGAGCACTCGAGCATGGTAGTGCCCACTCATCACTAGTTACCAGTACAGAGCACCCGAGCATGGTAGTGCCCGCTCATCACTAGTTACCAGTATTGAGCACTCGAGCATGGTAGTGCCCACTCATCACTAGTTACCAGTACTGAGCACTCGAGCATGGTAGTGCCCGCTCATCACTAGTTACCAGTATTGAGCACTCGAGCATGGTAGTGCCCGCTCATCACTAGTTACCATTACTGAGCACTCGAGCATGGTAGTGCCCGCTCATCACTAGTTACCAGTACTGAGCACCTGAGCATGGTAGTGCCCGCTCATCACTAGTTACCAGTATTGAGCACTCGAGCATGGTAGTGCCTGCTCATCACTAGTTACGAGTACTGAGCACCCGAGCATGGTAGTGCCCGCTCATCACTAGTTACGAGTACTGAGAACCCGAGCATGGTAGTGCCCGCTCATCACTAGTTACCAGTACTGAGCACCTGAGCATGGTAGTGCCCGCTCATCACTAGTTACGAGTACTGAGCACCCGAGCATGGTAGTGCCCGCTCATCACTAGTTACCAGTACTGAGCACTCGAGCATGGTAGTGCCCGCTCATCACTAGTTACCATTACTGAGCACTCGAGCATGGTAGTGCCCGCTCATCTATCAGAGGTGTATCGGGGAATCCACTGGATGTGTTGGCTTTCCTGGCAGCAAGCAGAGATTGTTCTGGAGTGGATACATTGAGCATACTGAAAAGTTGCAGAACACAATGTGTAAACTTTATTTACATAAAGCTGCAGAAGCTGAGCAGTATGAAGTGACATTTCCAGACTCGGGCTGCCGCCGCCGGTGCTCCAGATTCTTCAGCTCAGAATGTTCTCAGTGTGACTCCTTGTCAGCTGCGCGCACATAAAACAGACTCGGCGCCGCTTGTGGTTGCAGAAAACAGTTTGAGCAGGTGCGTCCTCCCTCGGCTCTCGGTAAACCTCAGATTGTCACTGTATAAGTGTCTTCGAGGCGTAGGCATTAAAGAAAAAAAAAAGAATAAGATTTAAATGGCCGCAAACATTATTTTGACTGCAAGGCGTAAAATCCTTACACTGCGGCTGGCGTTCAACCTCGCCATCGGGATCCGGAGCACCGTTCACCAAAGAAAAGGAAGGCAAACGTCTTTAAGCCAAAATATAGGTTAAGCCATAGTAATCCCGGGAATCAATGAGGTGGTGGAGAGCGGAGGGTGGCGTGCTGCTGCGCCGATGGCCGCCTTTCCTTTTTATCGCTCCCTCCCTGTGCCGCATCGCTCTCACGCTGTTTGTAAATGTGTTTGTGTCCCAGACTAGCGTTGAGTGCTGCTGCAGTGACCCATTTATACCCCCTTGGGGTCTCTTTCAAGCCATATCGCAAGCTGAAGATGGCACCTCTGTAGTCTCGCCTTACACTGCAGATAATCACTGAAACACAAGCTCCTCGTGAGCATCCGAAATGAAGGTCAAGGCCGGAGTAGAAGCAATAAAAGCGGATTTGAAGAAATTACACCTCCGGCACCGGTATCATAACCCGCATGATAAAATGCTGTGCGAGAAATGGTGAAAAAAAGGGGGTTCTCACACTGATGTAGATAAGCGGGAGACCCCAAATCAGCAGCAGTGCTTGCATATCATCACCCCCCCAAAACCTGCCATATATCCATGTGCAGTGCCCAGGGAGTGGGGTACTTGGTCCCGGGCGGTAACAAATGGCAATGTCACTTTGGTGGCTGTTGCCCGGTTCCGTGCCCTGGGCCCCTTTTTGTAATGGGGGGTATTTACAGGGATGAATAGAGTTAATGTCATGTGATGCCACCTGCGGGTTGCGGTTAAGGATAGAGAACCGCCGCTGCTGAATGTGGGTACTCCCAGAGCTGGTGGTGATTTCAGCAATGGTGTTAGGCCGTCCGCAGGTAGGGCCGTGCATGGGAGAAAAAGAGGGATAATAATGGAGACCACACCGGGTTGTCTTTAATTGTCTCTGCTCACTTGGACCCAGGGGTTGCTGGTTCAGGTCCCGTGGAGTAACAGTACCAATATAGTGACCCAGGTTGCTCTGTCCCCGTCACTCTGTTGGTTGGGTCCCCGTAGCGTGGAGCGTTTGAGGCCCGACTGTCCCTTTTGGGGGTACAGTCTCCTTCTCCGTACGGCAGGCAGTGCAGACCCTAGTTTACTGCTGATGCCCCCGGATTATTTGGTTCGGCGAAGTCCGTGAAGGTGTCCTCACCGGGCAGGTATTTATTAAGCCGTGTAGAACTGGCGCCTGATCTAGGGCCCTGTTCCCCGTGCGTGCTCCAGTCCCAGCGGTATCCTCTCTCCTGTGCCCCCGGGGTCACCACTGCACAGACCCAGCTCAGGCACGTCCGTACACCTCTCCTGGGTGCTGCACTCTCTCGACTCTCTACTGACTGCTGACCAATCTCGCTAGGCTGGCCAATCCCAGGGACTCGTTGCTTTGCACAGTGACCATCCCCTTACATGGTTAACCCTCTATGCCCGGTGTGGAGAACTAGGATTTTAGTTGTGCTATGGTGGTATCGGCACTGGTAGGTCCTGCATCCCCAAGAGGATGCAGTTCCTTGTAGTGCCCTGAGGGTCTCAGGGGCGCTACACATGCATCGCCTTTAACTATTGGGGGATCTGATCATGACCTATAACTCTGCTCATGAAGAGGAACCCAGTGGAGAAATAACACGAAAAATTCTGCAAAATATTCCCGGTATGTGGGAACGTGGATGAGCGCTCTTATAGGCTCTTTTTTTGGATCTCAATTTTGGAAAACCAAGAAGGACCAAAGCAATATATACTGGTTATGATGGCTCAGAGACTGGGATGGGTGGTCTGGACGTTGGCTGTAATTCCTTACGACAAGCCGAGGGAAACCATTTCTTTAGTTCGAAACGTTTGACGCATGATGCATCGTTATCTCGATTAGTTTTAGAGCCTCGGCCTCTTTTTGCTGCGGCTTTCTGCCTTGGCTTTTAAAGGGTTACACCCAAGTATAGCTGTTGTAAGATGACCTCACTTTTGAATGGGGTTCGACTGATGGGACTCCCACGGCGACTGATGGGACTCCCACGGATCCTGAGAACGGGGCCATCAGAATGGAGCGTTATCTGAAAAAATGCCGCAACCACGCCATTGCGTACTGCGCTTTGGCTTTCGGCAGTAGAATGGAGAATGAATGAAGCAATAATGCACATGTTCGGCCATTGCTCCATTTAGAAGGGACACCCCAGATCCCTGTTCTCAGGATTGTGGGGGTCCAAATGGTTGAACTCCCATCAGTCAGCAAGTTGTCATCCTATGGCGAGAGAACCTCTATACATGGTGTCAGTACATCGTAGATGGTTGTAGGAGCTAGAAAGCCGTTTTGACTTTCAGAAGCATGAAAAAGAACCAAAATACTTTTACTGTCAGATTGTCATTTATTTTTTTTTTTGGTAAATATGGCACCCTGTACATTGCACCATCTTTTTTGGAGGAAAATGTTAAACTTTTTGCTGCGGCTGTTGGTGACTAAGAAGAATGTGAAACTAGTCTGAGTCAGTGACCCAGTGGAGTCCATCGCTCTCAAATGTCCTTGTCCTCGGAGCGGAGGTGTTACGATGAGTATCAATCAGTTTTTGCACCGTTCTACATATTTGGTAAAGAAATCATTGGGCCGGACAACCCCTTAAATAAAGAATTGGTTTAGAAGTTGTTCTCAAGTCACAGTCATATTACTGTTTTTGTTAGTTTTTTTTTTTTTTTTTCTTTTTACAAATTTTCAGAATTTGTGCCAAAATTGCAACAAAAAAGAGGTCATAAATAGAGTTAATTGAATCAGCCAAAATCCGGGACCGGTGGATCATTGCTGGATTGAAAAAAATCATCCGGATCCGCTCATGATTCCGGTGCCCATATAAGTCTATGGGGACCAAAATCCGGAGGTTAAAAATGTTTGTGGAGGGGATAGGAGGGTAGGAGCATGCAGGTGTCATGGCAGGAAACTCCTTTCGGGTCACGCTTTTCCTTTCCGGAGCCAACAATTCAATATTCATTGCTTTGCCCGCCCACCGACGCGTGTAATTGGTTGCAGCTAGACGTGCTCCCACCATGAGTATCAGCTGAGTGCAACCATTCACAGGCGGCAGGACGGCCGGTGGGCAGGGAATGCAGTGCAAGTGTCTGTGGGTCAATCTGGTGAACGTGCAAGTGTTTCAGAAACACATGCACGTTCCTGTCAGAAGTGTGCGCTGTTGTGGTGATGCGATGTCAGACTCGTAC
Organism: Anomaloglossus baeobatrachus; assembly: GCF_048569485.1. Taxonomy (NCBI): domain Eukaryota; kingdom Metazoa; phylum Chordata; class Amphibia; order Anura; family Aromobatidae; genus Anomaloglossus; species Anomaloglossus baeobatrachus. The sequence continues at coordinate 15,134 of NW_027444483.1, read as the reverse complement.
AAGTCTGACATGACATCAGCCGACACACCCTGCGCTCTCTGAGCATACATGTACCTAGAAACACATGCACGCTTTTGTCAGAAGTGTGCGTGGTTGTGCTGCGATGTCAGACTTGCGGGAGTCCCTCGCAAGTCAGCCTGAAGCCGCCCGGTATTGCCACATCTTAGATGTGACAATCCCAGTGCTTTACCGGCTCTACTCGATTGCCTTGGAGCGGTGGCAATCTGGGTAATAAGGGGTTAATAGCAGCACACTGCTGTACTAGTGATAGCACAGGCGTCTATGAGATACCTGCATCACACTAAACTGTAAATGAAAGTAAATAAACACACACAGAGAAAAATGCTTTCTTTAGAATAATGTACAAACCCCCCCCCCCCCCTCCTTCACCTCTTTTTATTAACCTCCAACACCCTGCAGGTCCGGCGTAATCCACACTAGGTCCCATGCCGCTTCAGCTCTGCTACATAGCCAGCGGCCATAGAGCACGACCGCTGGCTGTGCAGACAATGACAGCCGCGATGACTGCAGGCAGACACTGTCACAGGCTGGGGGCACGTCTGACTGCAACCAATCACAGACGAGTGAACGGCCGGTGGGTGGAAAAAACACGGAAAGCTGTGTGTATACGATGCACAGTACAGGAAGTGAATGTGCGACCTGGAAGCAGTGTGCCGCCATGACACCGAGTCTCTAAGTATGAAACGCTTTTTTATTTCTGTTTTTTTCTTTATTTTTCAATTATTTTTCCCAATGCCGGATCCAGATCGTGCACCTGGAATCCCGGATTCGGGTCTGGTACCCGGAAATCTTTGAAACCGCACGGATCCGGACTTTTACAGTTCGGATCCGTTCAGCCCTAGTCATCATAATTGTAACATGAATAAACCCTTAGAAAATATAGTTTTGTGGCAATGTTTTCGGGTGGGCTATTTTACACTCATGCTTTTCATTTCAGGAGGAGTTTTCAGCAGTTTCCTAATCAGCAGAGGCAGGATTACCCTGATTCCGACTTCGACTCCCTCATGCATGACTCATGTTTGTGATAAATTTACTGTAGTAAATGGTAACATCAGACTTTGTATCATTATTATGATACAATAATCAAGCTGTTTAGATTGAACATAAAATATCTTTATTGGAATACAACTTTAGAACACAAAAAACTATATTAAATTGTAAATATACAAAACAATATTGGAGTAAGTGCGGGAAAAAAACTGTTTTCAAAAAAAAATGTACGGACTAAAATTTGTGCAGTCTAAGAATATGTTCTAAGAAATAGTATGGCCTCCAACAGATCCTCCTTCATAGATGACCTCAAGTCTGATCTAATTATTCTACAGGCAGAGAACAACCTCTCTACACGAACTTTGGTTGTTGGCAAAGCGGTGACCTCATGGGTAACATCTCTAACAATTTCAGGGTATAAAGGAATTGCCTCGTGCACAGTCAGTTTTGATAAATAGTTGAACTGTTCTTTTAAGAGCCAGTGAAACATTTTGCTGAAATCTTGTATAACTGTTTCCTGTGGGAGTAAAATCCTTTTCTCTGCGGCAACGCTTTGCCTACTCTTTGTCATCCAAATACTTTTCAAAATTAAACTCCTCATCTGATGAGACTGAAGATACGGTAGCAGTGGTCCTGGATGACACAACTCTTCATCTGATGAGGCTGAAGATACGGCAGCAGTAGCACTGGATGACACAACTCCTCATCTGATGAGGCTGAAGATATGGCAGCAGTAGCACTGGATGACAAAACATCTCATCTCATGAGGCTAAAGACACGACAGCAGTAGCACTGGCAGGCTCCAAGTCATCTTGCTCTTAGCCGTCCTCTAGCCCACTCATCCTCACTGCTACCTCTGTCAGAGCTTCTTTTCCTTTAGTTAGCTGTTGCTCATCCAGCAATATACGATGACTTTGGTCTACATAAACAGCTGCCAGAAGAATTTCATTTTCTAAGAGCAGTGTCCTATCTCTGTTTCATTGAAGCAGTAGTGCCATCTGCGATTAAACCTCTTTGAGACAGGCAAAACAGCAAGTTCTTCCATTCCTTTATGAAAATCCCGCGAGTCAAATCTTCAGCTTGTAATTTTATAGTCCCTGTAAATGGATGATGAAGCAATTCCTTCAATTCAGCCAACTGTCTCCATTGACCTTCACTTGGTGTTACATGAGGATTGGCCATATCTACAACAAAGGGTTTCAGCTCAAGCAATCGCTCAATCATTAAATAAGTGCTTCCCCACCGAGTGGCTTCATCAACAACTGCTCCTTTGCCAGCACTTGTCTTCAAGATGGAATCAATTTTAGGGGTTCTGGCGGCAATAACCAATTTCCTCACTTTGCCAATAAGAGTTACAGCATGTCCCTCTTGCAGACTATCTCTTATTGCTGGCTGCTGTTTGTGCACAATACAGCGCATGTGATAAATAGTCGAGATGTGAAGCAGCTTCAACAAGCTCATTTTGCGTTTTTTTTTTTTTTGAAGATTAGACTTGTTTTAATAAGTAGTTACTTAATCCTCCTTTCCTGTTCACTCTAGAGTCGCTAGCAGTTCTGAGATGATTGCAGGCATTCTTTGTGTCTTTGATTTTACCCTTATCTGTAGATGAGGAGCGGCACTACTTATATCATGTAGCTGAAGTGCAGCACAGATTCATCTCAACTAAAAGCCGACATTCTTTCTTTATTATTGCTATGCTCCCTATCTCTTCACAGTGACCTTTGCACACGTTCATTAGATGCTTTAGTACACGAGATGGAGCAAAGTTTGCTCATTGCTGCAAATGTGCATGTGAACTTCCCTAAAGCAGGAAGAAGGTGACTAAAATAGCCCCAGTGGAAAGCGAGAACATTGGAACTTTTTTTTAATATTGTGATATGGGAAAAAAAAACCTTGTTAAAAAAAATTGAAAAAATACTTTTAACATATAAACTTGGTTTAATGCTGGGTCATGTTTGAGGACACGGTTCCTTTAAGCCTTGATACATGTCTGTGATATTGGCTGGCAGTTGCAGATGTTGGTTATTTTGGGTGGAGGCGCCGTGCCATGGAGCGCACAGCTGTCCCCATCCCTTTACGTCTCCATCACACACAGATTGCCCAAGTCATCTCCGGGGGGTAGAACGCCACTTTTTGTTTCACTCAAAGGCTTCCCGTCTTCTGCTGCGAGCAGTTGCTTTATGGCAGCACACTCAGGCCGGATTATAGTGATTTGTCCTAGTGCAAAGTTTAATTTCATAAGAAGAGTTTGATATGAGCAGCACGGTGGATCAGTGGTTAGCACTGCAGTCTTGTGGTGGATCAGTGGTTAGCACTGCAGTCTTGTGGTGGATCAGTGGTTAGCACTGCAGTCTTGCAGCACTGGGGTGCTGGGTTCAAATCCCACCAAGGACACCATCTGCAAGGAGTTTGTATGTTCTCCCCGTGTTTGCGTGGGTTTCCTCCGGGTTCTCCGGTTTCCTCCCACACTCCAAAGACATACAGATAGGGACTCTAGATTGTGAGCCCCAATGGGGACAGGGTTGCAAATGTATGTAAAGCGCTGTGGAATTAATAGCGCTATATTATTATTATTATTATTATTATTTATTATTATAGCGCCATTTATTCCATGGCGCTTTACAAGTGAAAGAGGGTATACGTACAACAATCATTAACAGTACATAACAGACTGGTATAGGAGGAGAGAGGACCCTGCCCGCGAGGGCTCACAGTCTACAGGGAATGGGTGATGGTACAATAGGTGAGGACAGAGCTGGTTGTGCAGTGGTCTACTGGACTGAGGGCTATTGTAGGTTGTAGGCTTGTTGGAAGAGGTGGGTCTTGAGGTTCCTCTTGAAGCTTTCCATGGTAGTGGAGAGTCTGATGTGCTGAGGTAGAGCGTTCCAGAGTATGGGGGATGCGCGGGAGAAATCTTGTACACGATTGTGGGAATATGGGAATGTGGGCTATATAAATGAATACAATTATTATTATTATTATTATATGACAGATTCTGAGCGTCGGCCCAGTACTCGAGATTGACCCCTAATGCAAGAAGTTGACACCCTCGTTAGTCCGGAACCTTTCCTGCGTGATCTTCAAACAGTCACTTTTGTAGAAATCTTGCAGAGAACATTGTTAAATTTCACGCTGATGGTTGGATAAAGCCCCACCTCCTTAACCAAGGGATGTAGCTTATTTTTTGTCCTGGGGGGAGGCTCCTGCTGCAGTCAGATCTTACAACCTCACACAAGACAGTCAAGAGAAGGTGGAGGGACACATCTGTGCCCCAAGGAAGATTTATTGATCTATTTTGGGATATTTTCTGTTCCATTTAATACTCTATAGCTGAAAGAGTAGCACGTGGCCACCAGAGGTGTCAGTCTCTGGATGGACTGAAGAACGTGCTAAACTCCCCCAAATTTCCTAGACATACATTGCCGTACGGAGGGGGCGTCTCTGGCACGGAGGGGGGCGTCTCTGGCACGGAGGGGGGCGTCTCTGGCACGGAGGGGGGCGTCTCTGGCACGGAGGGGGGCGTCTCTGGCACGGAGGGGGGCGTCTCTGGCACGGAGGGGGGCGTCTCTGGCACGGAGGGGGGCGTCTCTGGCACGGAGGGGGGCGTCTCTGGCACGGAGGGGGGCGTCTCTGGCACGGAGGGGGGCGTCTCTGGCACGGAGGGGGGCGTCTCTGGCACGGAGGGGGGCGTCTCTGGCACGGAGGGGGGCGTCTCTGGCACGGAGGGGGGCGTCTCTGGCTCGGAGGGGGGCGTCTCTGGCTCGGAGGGGGCGTCTGCGCCGTGCTGACTCTACGCACATGCATCTGCCATGCTCCTGATTCTTTTCTAGGATAGTATCGGCTATATTTTATTTTTATCTAGCGCCACATTGCTAGCGTTCTAGCTCATAAGGGGTTAAGCTTGTTTACAGCGAGTTATTAGATTAATCCGCCACACGGCGGCAATCCTTGTGAACGGCGAGAATACATTAGGGTTATGCTGCTGTTCCTTTAAGAGCCGGTCTCGGCAGCTGCGCCGCTCGATTGATCGCCGTCCCCGGGGGGTCCTCGCTATTTGAAATGCACACTGCGCCTCGATCCCGGTACCCGGAAAATAACACCTTGTTACTAAAAACAAATTGATTGATAAATAGAAAATTGCTTCATTTCCTTTTTTCAATTGCTTTAACCTTTTTTTGGGCAGCGGTTTCTGCACCCGCCTGAAAACGATCAATAAGTATTACTTGCAGGACTCGACCAATTCGCCTTTGTTTTTTTTTATGTATGGATTAACCTCTGGGCTGCCAGTTGCATACATAAGACGACACTTTAGGGGATTCAGGCAAACATGCACGCTCTGCTGGGATTTGTGGTTCCATAGTCGACAAAGGATCTGGACTTTGCTTTGTTTTTTCTTAATACACCAGGACCTAAAAAGCAATTAATTGGTAGCAAATTACCCTCAAAGGATCAAACGGGGGTGATCAGGATCCATCAGCACATTATACAATACAATCCGCATACATTAACCCCTTACTGGCGCGTGCCGTATACGTATGTCACATGAAGGGTGGGAACCTATGGCACAGGCACAGATACTGCTCAGCACATTCTGATCTGTAACCTCCACAGTCTGAGAATGCATGAGAAAATGACTTTACAACAAGGCTACGCTCACACTGAGTATTTTGGGGAGTTTATTGGAGCAGATCTGCTAGTCTTAATCGTTGCACAAAAAAAGCTTGTTTTGGCAGAAAAAAAGCTGCTGAAAAAGCTTCTTTTCGTGCTATTTTTTCATGCTGCTTTGCATACATTTTTCATGCGTTTTTCATGCTGCTTTTTGTGCTTTTTAAACTGCTTTTTTATGCTTCTTTGCATGTTTGTTTCATGCTTTGTGTGCTTTTTTCATGCTTTTCTCATGCTGCTTTTTTCATGCTGCTCTGCATATTTTTTTTCTTGCTGCTTTGCGTGCTTTTTTCATGCTGCTTTGAATGCTTTTTTCATGCCTTTTTAATGCTTTTTTTCATTGGTTTTGTTTCTTGCTTTTTAATTTTTTCAGATCTGAAAAGCGCTGGAAAAAAAAGCAGAAAGAATTGACATGCTGCTTTTTACGGCAACAAAATCTGCAAGGAAAAAAGAAGCAGCGTGTGCACAGCAAGTGACGATTCTCATAGACTTCACTGGGATGCATTTTTCCTTGCAGTATTGATTAGAATCTGCAAGGAAAAAAGCGTGAGAAAAAGCATGGAAAAAGCAACGTGTGCACAAGAGCCTTAGGCCATGTGCCCACGGGAGCTTTTTGCTGCGGATTTTCCAGATAAATCCGCAGGTTCTAGCATGTACAGGCACTCCCCATGTTACCCTATGGGACATGGGGAGTGTCTGTGTCCACGCTGCGGAAAGTGCGGTTGCGGAATCTCCTGCGGAGATCCCTCAGCAGCACCTAACTGCATGTCAGTTATTCATGCGGATTTACTTGCGGAGATCCCGGCCCTCCACTATGGAGATAGAGGCCGGGACGTCCGCAGGTAAATCGCGTGAAAGTCCGCATGTTTCCCGCAGCTATTCCGCTGGAAACTCGCAGCTAAAAATAGCTGCGGATGCCGGCGGACAGCTGCGGGAACCATGCGGCCGTACCTGCGAATATATCCGCAGGTACGAGCGCCCGTGGGCACATGGCCTTATAATGAAAAAAAAAAAATAGAATTTTTCCAGCACTTCTTTTCTATCTACTGTATTTCTTTGGCGGAATCAAATTTTGCATTAGAGGAATTTTGAATAAAATGTCTGATTAGGCGGGGGGTGGGGGGAGCGGTCTGGCTTTGAAGTGAATTTTGAAGGAAACCTCCCCAAACAAGGTGCTGTCCAATCAAAAAGGTGCAAAGAATGCGTCTGCAAAAAATACAAAACTCTCCCAGAGATTCAGGAAACTTTTCAGGTAAGCAGAAACGTAACCAAAAACTTCCCAGAAAAGTGAGCGTATCCTGGAGCAGTTTCTTTTGAAAATCTCTACGTTACTCAAACTCCTCCAAAAACTCCATGTGTAAGGACGAGCTCACTGATGGATTCCTAGTTAATTCGTTATACAACATGCAAAGAAAAACAAAAAGCCTGGAAAAACCAAACAGTGCAAAATCTGTAATGAAACTCCAAAATAGTTTTTATACTTCTTCACACACCTCCACACCCCCCCCCCCCCAAAAAAAAATAACTGGAAAAACAAAGGTTAAAAAAAGGCCTCCAAAGATAATACTCTTAGAAATGACCAACTTTCCTGTCTAAATTGAAAACTCCTACAACCCTTTGGGCTTTGGTTATTCCTCCGGGGGTTAAGGGGGTTTGAAGAGCGTTAATACAATCGGCCTCCAATTGTAATGAATTTTATGTTACTCCAAAGTGAACATTTTGGCATTTTTATGAGCCCCACACCATTATCCCGCAGGTCCCTTTTTTTTTTTTTTTTTTGTTGCCGTTTTTAAACCGTACACCCGGATTTCTCAGTTCCGTTTTTTTCTCAGCCCATGTAGATGCACAATACACACAGCCCCCCGTTATATTGTAGGTCGTTCACATGCGGTATACAGATTAGCCGGCATCACAAAAATCCTGTTCCCTATAATAATAGGTTCGAGCCCTTTAAGGGGTTAAACAACTAATTGGCAGCGAGTTTTGCGGAGATGCCGGAGCTGTAAGTTATGTGCTCGCCGAGGTCTCCTGCACATTTGGTGCCCTTTTTCCCGAGTTGATGTAAGGTCAGAAAATAACAGCTGGGTCTGCCGCACGATACCTCGGAAAATAGATTTATACTGGGAAAGCGACATAAAGCATAGCGCTAATTGCCCCATTAAGCGGTGACTTTACCAAAGGCAGCCCACATTTATGCTTCGTTAGAAAAAAAAGGAAAAAGGAACGCAAATGCCAGTTGCAAACGTAAATTGACATTTTATTTTCTTCTATTTTTTTTTTTTTTCTTGCCGGAGAGACTGCAGAAAGCTCGTACATCATTCTCTATCGGGAGAACGCCACTTCTCTCCACTTTCTGGATTGAAGCATTTTGTTCTCCGGCTTTTTTTTTTTTTCTAATAAAACCGACCCGGCTTGAAATATCTTTTGTTGTAAAGTTATGAAGTATTAGCTGCAGGCGACCGGCGCTAATGCCTTCGTTACATGGGCTTTATACCCTCATCGTGACAGATTATTGGAATCCCGGGGTGCAATCCGGTTTGCAGCATTTGATTCATAAATGTCGATGAAGAGAATGAGATGGAGAAGTTTTTTTGCATGCAGGGGTTTTGCTTCAAAAGTGGTGCAAAAATTATTATTTATGGTGTTTTTTTATTGTTTTTTTCAAATCCTCGATTTAGGTTATGGGGCTATGACGCAGACTGACCATCTGGATGGGCGCCACATTAATATGGTGGTCCCACCATCGATCCCAGCTGCCTAATTTAACTGATCAAGGAGGCCAGTTCTCGGTGAGGAGGCCAGTTCTCGACGAGGAGGCGGCAAGCTCTCGACGAGGAGGCGGCAAGCTCTCGACGAGGAGTCGGCAAGCTCTCGACGAGGAGTCGGCAAGCTCTCGACGAGGAGTCGGCAAGCTCTCGACGAGGAGTCGGCAAGCTCTCGACGAGGAGGCGGCAAGCTCTCGACGAGGAGGCGGCAAGCTCTCGACGAGGAGGCGGCAAGCTCTCGACGAGGAGGCGACAAGCTCTCGACGAGGAGGCGGCAAGCTCTCGACGAGGAGGCGGCAAGCTCTCGACGAGGAGGCGGCAATATCTAGTTGAGAATGTTTCCTTCCCTTTTGCTAGACTGGACATACTGGGGTTTAGGGTTTCTAAATTTGGAGAGCTGCAGGTTGGGGCCACATAATAAAACTGGTGCTCTCCCAACTGCATAAGACTCTGTTCCAAAAACCTTCCTCCTCCATTAATTGAGTATACCCTCATCTTGACAGATTATTGGAATCCCGGGGTGAAATCCAGTTTGCAGAATTTGATTCATAAATGTCGATGAAGAGAATGAGATGGGTAAGATTTTTTGCATGCAGGAGTTTTGCTTCAAGAGGGGTGCAAAAATTATTATTTATGGTGTTATATTGGTTTTTCAAATCCTCGATTTAGGTTATGGGGCTATGACGCAGACTGACCATCTGGATGGGCACCACTTAAATTTGATGGTCCCACCATCGATCCCAGCTGCCTAATTTAACTGATCGAGCAGGCGAGTTCTCGATGACGAGCAGGCGAATTCTCGATGCTGAGGAGCCAAGTTCTCGATGACGAGGCAGCAAGCTCTCGTTAAAGAGGAGGCAAGCTCTCGATGAGGAGGAGGCAAGCTCTCGATGAGGAGGAGGCAAGCTCTCGATGAGGAGGAGGCAAGTTCTCGATGAGGAGGAGGCAAGTTCTCGATGAGGAGGAGGCAAGTTCTCGATGAGGAGGAGGCAAGTTCTCGATGAGGAGGAGGCAAGTTCTCGATGAGGAGGAGGCAAGTTTTCGATGAGGAGGAGGCAAGTTTTCGATGAGGAGGAGGCAAGTTTTCGATGAGGAGGAGGCAAGTTTTCGATGAGGAGGAGGCAAGTTTTCGATGAGGAGGAGGCAAGTTTTCGATGAGGCGGGTGCAATATGTAGTTGAGAAGGCTCCCTTCCCTTTTGCTAGACTGGGGGTTTCTAAATTTAGAGAGCTGCAAGTTGGGGACACATAATAAAACTGGTGCTCTCCCAACTGCATAAGACCCTGTTCCAAAAACCTTCCTCCTCCATCAATTGAGTATACCCTCATCGTGACAGATTATTGGAATCCCAGGGTGAAATCCATTTTGCAGCATTTGATTCATAAATGTCGAGGAAGAGAATGGGGTGGAGAAGTTTTATTTTGCATTCAGGGGTTTTGCTTCAAGAGGGGTGCAAAAATGATTATTTATGGCGTTATATTGGTTTTTCAAATCCTCGATTTAGGTTATGGGGCTATGGCGCAGACTGACCATCTGCATGGGCACCAAGGCAATTACATGAGTCAACAAGAGTCTTGTAAAAACAATGAGGGCTTATCCCCCATCTATAAACAACCTATCTTCATGTCTGGCTGAATTTTAAGAAATGTAAGTGCTAAGCACTGACAGAGTCCAGGTCGTCACAAGAGTTAATTGGGAGTTTGGGAGGCCCAGTTGCAGATCAGTCTGGTCTATATAGTAGAGCAGTGTCTGCTGGCTGGGTCCGGTGATAGATGTTTGTCCTCAGTCTTTGAATTGGCTTGGAGTTTGCCCTTCCATTTATCCTGTGTCTGTCCCATTCCAAATAAGGTGCAAGTTCTTTGCTTTATTGCCTGATCCACACCTAAGGGTGGTTGTGCTTCTTTTCATTTTGCTTTAAGTCTGTTTTCTTGCAGGAGACGAATTGTCTTTCTGTTTTGATGAGCATGTTGTTCCCCCTCTGCAGGCCCCACTGCAAAAAAAGGAAAATTCTCCCTGTTCTATTTGATTATTTGCACTTTTGTATGTCTTGTGTTTTTTTTTTCCTTGTATTTTGTTTCTCCCATTATTTACAAGAGTACCTGATATAGTGGGGGAGAATCTGCGTGGTCTCAGTATTTTTTATTTTCAGGAGATTGGTATTTTTTGCAGGGTTTTTTGCTGGCTGCAATCAGTTTTCTTTCCTTTCCTGTTGTATCTAAGAAGTCACGCCTCGCCTTTGCTAATCTATATTTCCTATTGGTGTAGTGTGTTTTCTTACATCACTGTTGGCTTTTTATGCTGGGGGCTTGCTATTCCTTTGGGGACTACTCTGAGTCAAGATAGGTTTCCTCATTTCTATCTGTGAGATGTAGTAAGTTTCTCCGGCTGTGACGAGGCGTCTAGGTGTTTAGAAACGCTCCACAGCTACTTCTTGTGTGGTCTGATAGGGGATTGCGGTCAGCTCAGGTTCCAACTACTCTTGTGTTTTTCTGCTTATGGGATTTTTGTGATCGCCCACGGTGACCAGAGCATAACAAACAACTGTTGGCACAATTATTAGAAAATGGAAGAAACACAAGACAACTGTCACTCTTACTCTGTCTGGGGCTCCCATGATTGGCAGCTATCTAGTATTTGTAGTTCTCCCAGTATACAGGCAGTACTGATAGGACCCACTAATGAACCATGAGACCTACAGAAGTTTGGATTAATTTTAACACTTTTCCTCATTCTGAAGGGAGTAATTAGTTTTACTTTGGACGCTTTTGGGAGATGCAAACTCAAACCAAGATGGTAAATTAGGATTTTTTGGCAAAGTTTCAACTTTTTTAAATGGGGGAAACATAATAATAAAAATGTCAAGTCTAGATCTTCTGAGACTCGAGTTGGAGAGAGCTGCAGTACCACGTTCAGCCACTATGTGCTGTGGGGAGCTGTTTTTGGAGAGCCACAGCCCTTTCCATCATTTCCTTGGGGGAGATGTCGGCCCCCCATGATCTGATACTCATCACCTTTCCTACACTTTAGTCACTAGTGGATCCTTTATTGTTTTTGTAGAGGAGAACTTTTTAGTTTTTAACAATTTCAGAACTTCCTTTTTCTGATAAAATCGCCAATTTACATTTTTCAGTGGCTTCAGGTTCCATCTCAATTAATTGGGGTTATCAGCTTAAATCTTTCCAACTTCTTTTCGCGACCCCCCCCCTTCCCTGCTTACTCTGTTTGTTCGGAGGTGACTGCCGAGCCCCCCACCACCTCTCATCATGAATATGAAGTTACCGGGAAGCGCACCTGATTGGCCGGCTCGCGCTGGAATATTTTTGCCGCATCGGCTATATTTGGATTCATTCTGTCACTTCAGATGGAAAGATAATTATTGGCATCCAGTTGTTGCTGACACAATTTCCGCCAGGTTTAGGTGCTAAATGTAGGTATTTGAGTGACATAAGGAGGTTTTCAGCGCAGTTTCTCAGAGGTAAGAAAAAAAAAAAAAGTATCCTCCTGGCGCTGAGATCGTAGAAGTATAATTTAGCTGAATTATGCTAAACAGCAGAATATATTTGAAGCTTTTCTTACGATTCACACCTTCTGATTTGCAGCTCCGCGCTATAATAAGCTTCCTCTCCGGCACGCAATGATATTGACATATTAACTATATACTGTATGTATATATATATATATATGTATATGTATGTGTGTAATATATATATATGTAATATATCTATCGTGTGTGTGTGTGTGTGTGTATGTATATATAATATATATATATATATATATATATAATATATATATATATATATATATATATATTATATATATATTATATATATACATACACACACACACACACACACACACACACGATAGATATATTACATATATATATATATATATATATATATATATATATATATATATATATATAATATATATAAAATATACGGCAGGAGACCTTTCCCGTAGCCAATATTAAAGAGCGGCATCAGCTGGACAAATGTTATACCGGGACCCGGCCTGGTCTGTATTATGTTTATTCTGCCAGGAAGACACTTCTTGATACTTAATTATTTTATTTGCAAACCTTATGCCGTTTTTTTGACAATTTTTATATTTTTTTATATTGTTTGGGGGGTACACACACTTCACTGCTCAAATTAGCATGTGGTCATGCTTGAAAGTTTGGGAACTCTTAAGCATTTTTTCCATATTTTTGCATAATTTTCACCTAAGGCTACATAAGATTTTTCACACAGGTCTTAACTTGTGATGAGCGGGCACTACCATGCTCGGGTGCTCAGTACTCGTAACTAGTGATGAGCGAGCACTACCATGCTCGGGTGCTCAGTACTCGTAACTAGTGATGAGCGGGCACTACCATGCTCGGGTGCTCAGTACTGGTAACTAGTGATGAGCGGGCACTACCATGCTCGGGTGCTCAGTACTGGTAACTAGTGATAAGCGACCACTACCATGCTCTAGTGCTCAGTACTCGTAACTAGTGATGAGCGAGCACTACCATGCTCGGGTGCTCAGTACTCGTAACTAGTGATGAGCGGGCACTACCATGCTCGGGTGCTCAGTACTGGTAACTAGTGATAAGCGGGCACTACCATGCTCGGGTGCTCAGTACTGGTAACTATTGATGAGCGGGCACTACCATGCTCGGGTGCTCAGTACTGGTAACTAGTGATGAGCGGGCACTACCATGCTCGGGTGCTCAGTACTCGTAACTAGTGATGAGCGGGCACTACCATGCTCGGGTGCTCAGTACTTGTAACTAGTGATGAGCGGGCACTACCATGCTCAGGTGCTCAGTACTGGTAACTAGTGATGAGCGGGCACTACCATGCTCTAGTGCTCAGTACTGGTAACTAGTGATGAGTGGGCACTACCATGCTCGGGTGCTCAGTACTGGTAACTAGTGATGAGCGGGCACTACCATGCTCGGGTGCTCTGTACTCGTAACTAGTGATGAGCAGGCACTACCATGCTTGGGTGCACAGTACTGGTAACTAGTGATGAGCGGGCACTTCCATGCTCGGGTGCTCAGTACTGGTAACTAGTGATGAGCGGGCACTACCATGCAGGTGTGTTCTGTACTGGTAACTAGTGATGAGCGGGCACTACCATGCTCGGGTGCTCAGTACTCATAACTAGTGATGAGCAGGCACTACTATACTCGGGAGCTCAGTACTCGTAACTAGTGATGAGTGGGCACTACCATGCTTGGGTGCTCAGTACTGGTAACTAGTGATGAGCGGGCACTACCATGCTCGGGTGCTCAGTACTCGTAACTAGTGATGAGCGGGCACTACCATGCTCGGGTGCTCAGTACTCGTAACTAGTGATGAGTGGGCACTACCATGCTCGGGTGCTCAGTACTGGTAACTAGTGATGAGCGGGCACTATCATGCTCAGGTGCTCAGTACTCGTAACTAGTGATGAGTGGGCACTACCAAGCTCGGGTGCTCTGTACTCGTAACTAGTGATGAGCGGGCACTACCATGCTCGGGTGCTCTGTACTCGTAACTAGTGATGAGCGGGCACTACCATGCTCTAGTGCTCAGTACTGGTAACTAGTGATGAGCGGGCACTACCATGCTCGGGTGCTCAGTACTCGTAACTAGTGATGAGCGGGCACTACCATGCTCGGGTGCTCTGTACTGGTAACTAGTGATGAGTGGGCACTACCATGATCGGGTGCTCGGTAGTCATAACTAGTGATGAGCGGGCACTACCATGCTCGGCTGCTCGGTAGTCATAACTAGTGATGAGCGGGCACTACCATGCTCGGCTGCTCGGTAGTCATAACTAGTGATGAGCAGGCCTATTGTGATCTGTCGGCACAGAGCGGTCACAGATCGGGTGTATACATGGCATTTGCGGTGCACATGTAGGACTGTTTATCTCGGGCGTGCTGCGGAGACTGTGCTGCTGAAGTTGGTGCTGGCGTGTTTCCTCAGCCGAATCCCGCAGGCAGATTGTTTACCTTTAATTATCCACCGAGAAGAAATTTGTAAGAGCAGAAATTGGAGCTTTCATTCCCACATACGAGTTCATTAGAGTAAGATTACTCCGTAGCCAGAGCCTTGTGAATCATCACTTCATCCATCCGCCTGGACATCAGGTATTACGGAGTAATGTCACACTGTGCAATGGATACCTGCCGCACGTAACCGGAGCCCGCGGCCACAGGATGATTACCGGCACAGAGCAGGGGGTGACTCATCCCGGTGTGAACTCTCCTCAATAATTAACACTCACATTTTGGCATATTATTGTCATCTGGTTTTCATTGTTGCAGATTGGTTTATGTAAAAACATTTTACATTTTCAGTGTATGTCATCTCCGGTGGTCAGGGCCACGTCCATGAGGTGAGCACCTTGCCTCAGGCGGCAGTCGGAGATGCCTCTTAGGGTGGGTGGCAAAATATCATCCGGCGTAGTCCAGGAGCGGCCTCGGCGAGGAGAGTGGCATAGCCCTGGAGGGTCTTCCTGTGGATAGCCACGTAGGCCAGGAGGGGCCGCCACAAGGAGAGCAGCCTTGTCCGGGAGTTTCCCCGGCAAGAAAAGCAGGCGTAGCCCCTGAGAGGCCCCCTTAAGGAGAGTAGCATAGCCTGCAAAAGCTCCCTCTCCCCTTCCTGAGTGGCGTGACCTGGAAGGGGACCCCCAAGGAGAGTGTCGTAGTGCAGGA
>NW_027444482.1:5000-22268 GCF_048569485.1 Anomaloglossus baeobatrachus | reverse complement strand
GCAAAACGTACGCCACTTTTATTGGACAAGCTTGTGAATTTTTTTTAACCCCTTAGATACAAGTAAACCTATACATGTTTGGTGTCTACAAACTCGCACCGACCTCAGGCATCATACCCACACATCAGTTTTACCATATAGTGAACACCGTGAATAAAAGATCCCAAAAACTATTGTGCCATCACACTTTTTTTGCAATTTTTCCACACTTGGAATTTTTTTGCTGCTTTCCAGTACACCATATGGTAAAACTTTTGGTTTCATTTAAAAGTACAACTTGTCCCGCAAAAAACAAGCCCTCATATGGCAAGATTGACGGAAAAATAAAAAAGTTACGGCTCTCGGAAGACGGGAGCAAAATACAAAAGCGCAAAAACGGAAAGTGCCCCGGGGCTAAAGGGGTTAAAACCAAGCACTGTACCTGCATTTCAGAGTCTCCTTCTACATGATAAAAGTGCCTTTGACCTGCTGTGTGCAGACAGGTTCCCCCTGAATAACATCAGTGTGTGGCACGGCCCAGACAAGTCTTCCATGAATGACAACAGTGTGCTGCACAGCACAAGTGAACTCTCTCTGAAAAATAATAAAAAAATTGTTTAAAAGAACAGAGAGTCCTCAGTGGTTGATACCTTTTAATGGCTAACTGAAAAGATGGTAATAATTGCAAGCTTTCGAGACTACTCAGGTCTCTTCATCAGGCATGGTATAACACAAAATCTGAAGAGTCACGTATTTATACACAACAGGACTGTTTTGCAATTATTACCATCTTTTCAGTTAGCCATTAAAAGGTATCAACCACTGAGGACTCTCTGTTCTTTTAAACAATTTTTTTATCTCTACTGGCTAACACGGTACAAAGATATATTTTACTTGTATTGAAAAATAATAGTGTGACACAAGCTGCAGACAAGCTCTTCTAGAATAACAGTGATCCACGTATCTTAGGGGAGCCCCCCCTGAATGACAGTGGTGATTTGTACACTGCAGACAATCTCTTCTTGACCAACACAGAAAAGCCACATATTCAGGACAACTCCTAGCTTAACAGCTGCAAACCTCATATCATAGACGAGCTCCCACTGAATAACAACAGAGAACCAAATATCACAGAGGAGCCCTCCTGAATAACAGTGGTGAACAACATATACAGACGAGCTGCACAAGAAAAATAATAGTGAGCCGTACACTGCAGAGAAAGTCACCCTGAATATTACTAGCGAACTCCAACTCCCCTCCCCCTCTTCGCCACCAAAATAGGTGAGACCTTCCTTCAATCAAACCTTGAGATCTACAATCTGATGAAACTCACATAAAAGATCATATGATTTAACTATTTACTTCCTTACTCCCGGTGTAGTAGAATCAATACAGGCAAAATGGGAAAAGGTAACAAACCCCAAACTGAAGAATCAAATAAACAACACAAAACGCCAAAAAAAAGTCAAGATGAAAACAAGTCGCAAAAACGAACTGTAACTGAAACACCTCAACGTAATAAAATTTGTAATGAACTACACAAACAGAAAGCAGCAACACTTCCGCTTAACCAGTGGTCAGATAGTGATGAAGATGAGGCCTCCAAATCCATACAGCAGGATCAAGATATAAAAGAATACATTAAGGCTCTCCCTACAGCAGAATATATGAAGAATCTATTTAAGGACTTTACACAGGCTGTGAAGGATGAGATCGCAGATCTCAGAAAAGATCTTAAATTGGCGCATGACCGAATACAAATCTTGGAAGATAATAACGAACAGATCACAGCACACGCTTCAAAAGTAACAGAAATCTTAATTGAGAAACAAAAAGATCAATTTCTGCAAAGGCCCACATAGATGACCTCGAAAATAGGACCCACAGAAACAACTTAAGAATTAAAGGCCTGCCAGAATCTATTCCTGATAAGGATATTTTCACTACCTTGATCACAATCTTCAACAACATTATCGGGAAACACAATGAAAATGACCTGAAGATAGAAAAAGCACAAAGAGTGTTCCGACCAAAACAATCAGGAACGGACAGACCAAGAGATGTCTTATGCTGTTTCCAAAGCTTTAAAACCAAAGAGGACATTTATCAGAAAGCAAGAGGTGCGGAAAAAATAGAATACGAAGGTTCGGAGATTCAAATCTTTCATGACCTTACAAAGCTGACTCTCGACCTTAGGCGACAGCTTCAACCCTTGACAAAAGTTTTGAGAAATAAGAACATTCCCAACAGATGGCTCTTCCCCTTTGGGCTGGCAGTCCCATTAAATGGCAAGACCCTAACAATCAGAACTCCTGATGCCTTACCGTTCGTCCTCAGAAAATTGGATTTATCGGACCTCCAGGTCCCAGATTGGACAACAGCGGAGGCATTTCTAAATTTGCCTCCACTTCCAGTATCTGAAAAGTGGTCTATATACACTCTACCCAAAGAAAAAAAGAAAAGAAAACTGAATTCTGAATACAAGAGAACACCCAATAGAGACCACAGAGAAAACTGAGAAATCGGGTGAAGATAGAAGTAAAACCTATGATATAAATATTTACTTTGATCAGAAATTCTAGGTTAACTGTTTCTAAAGTTCTGTTATAGTTACTTTGTATTAAGAGTTATATTTAGAGAAGAGATATGAAGTTGTCGATACTCAACATACGTCAACCTACTACACCCCCCCTCTTTCCCACTAAGGTAGCGACAGAGCTAGGGGGAAGCCTGGACACAATGTATATGCTAAACAACATAATCCCGCCGGATTGAGCTCATAGGCTACATTCGAAATGGGATTTGACATTGTGTCATTTAATGCCTCTGGTTCAATTAAGACTCACCGGGAGTCTGTTTAATCCTCTAATAAGTACATACATATTTCTCTCCGTCTTTGAAAAAAGGGAGAACCCTAAAAAACAAAAAAAAATAAAAAAGAGAACCGCTACTTCTCTTCTAGGTCCACGCCCCCACGGACCTGAATACCACCTTTATCCTTGCAATTATTCCTGGTAGGGCGTACATTATTTTTTTGCTCATATCCCTACCAGCTGCAAAAATTTTCAAACCAGTTGAGAAACCTGGTGGCATGTTGCGCATCATGGTTCACTCTTTGGCTTTATTTATCTCATCCTTCTATAGTTCCTGTTTATTTAAAAATCCTGCTAAGACAAAACAAATAAGACGCAAATATGCCCCACTTAAGCATCAATGGCCAACATAAAGCTACCTATAATGTAAAAGGATTAAACATCCCAGGAAAAAGATCACAAATCTTGAACTATCTATATAAAAATAAAATAGATATAGTATTTTTCCAAGAAACTCATTTTAAACAAACACACACACCAGTTACTAAAAATAAAATCTTTACTAAATGGTTTAACACTAACTCACCAATCAAAAAAAACAAAGGTGTATCTATAATTATAAATAAGAGGATTCCTTTCATCTTTAAGGACGCGTTATATGATAAAGAGGGCAGATACATATTACTGAAATGCACAATATATAATACACTGTTTACGCTAGCAAACATTTATGCACTAAACAACAATCACGCCCCTTTTTTCAAAAGCTTTACTGAGATCTTAGATAATTTCACAGAAGGCCAATTAATTCTGGGAGGAGATTTCAACATACCCTTACACCCTCCGTTAGACACATCAAATGGCCAATCGACGGTCCCGCTCAAAACAACTAGATACATTAAAAAACTTCTAAACAGCAGACTATTAATAGATGTGTGGAGAATAATACACCCCACCACAAAAGACTATTCCTTCTTCTCATCAGTACACAAAAAATACTCAAGGATTGACTATTTATCCCTCACAAACATCTGAGCTTAGTACATAGCATCTCTTATGACTCAATAATATTCTCAGACCATGCCCCACTTTTTCTCAACCTGAACATACAACAACAAATCAGAAGTCCCTTAAATTGGAAGCTAAATAATCTACTCAAAATGAAAGACTCACAAGATTTTTTAGCCAGTTCTATTAAGAATTTCTTTACAGAAAACTATTTCTGGCAAATGCGACTCCAACATTTGGGACGCGCAAAGCTGTTCTCAGAGGCATTCTCATTGAACTTGGTTCGAGAACAAAGAAAGAAAGAGAAAAGGAGATCTGACTAAAAATAGCCCAAATAAAAAATATGGAAAACAAACATAAGATAACACAATCTCATATTCTAGAGAGAAATCTTTATAATCTAAGACTTGAATTAAGGGCCCTCCTTGATCAAAAATTTGAAAATTTTCTATCATTCTCCCGTTTTAAAGCATACTCCTATGCAAACAAATGTGGTAGATATCTGGCAAACTCTATTAAAAAAACAAATTAACTCCACACATATTCTGAAAATAAAAAATAATAAGGATCAGATATTCTACAAAACAGAAGATATCGCCAAAACATTTTCAGAATTCTACTCAAACCTATATAATCTAAAAGCTAACTGCAAATCTGACTCAGAAAAAATTGAAAAAACGAAAGAATTTCTCAAGAACCTAACCCTTTCCCAAATTTCAGCTATGCAAAAGGAATCGTTAGATCTCCCTATAACAAAGGAAGAAATAGAAGATGCTATACATCAAACCCCAAATGGTAAGAGCCCAGGCCCTGATGGCTTTTCAATAGAATATTATAAGCATTTCAAAACTGAACTGATTCCACACCTGTTAGATTACTTTAACCATATTGATAAATTTAACAAATTCAAGAAAGAATCTCTAGAGGCACACAAGTCTCATACCGAAAGAAGGAAAAGACCCCACCTCCTGCGGCAGCTTCAGGCCAATTTCGCTTATTAATAATGATGTGAAGCTCTATGCCAAAATACTAGCGAATCGAATGCAGAAACTTCTCCCAAATTTGATAAATCCGGAACAAGTTGGCTTTATTAAGGGTAGAGAAGCCAAGGATAATGTGATGAGGGCAATCAACGTGATTCACCTGGCTAAACACCAGGAAATACAATTGTCGGTCCTTTCCACAGACGCGGAGAAAGCATTTGATCGCGTTGATTGGTACTTCATAGAACAAACACTCCTTAAATTTGGCTTCCCAAAAATTTTTTTACAAAAAATCCTGGCCTTATATACCACGCCCTCAGCCAGAGTCAAAGAGAATAATATACTGTCCCCCAACTTTGATATACAGAACGGTACAAGGCAGGGCTGCCCATTGTCCCCCCTACTATTCATCCTTACACTGGAAACCCTTTTACAAAAAATTAGACAATTCCCCCAAAATAAAAGGACTGAAGACTGGCACAATTGAACATAAATGTGCTGCTTATGCAGATGATATTCTATTCTTTTTGGTAAACCCAAATGACTCTATACAAGAATTGCTATCAGAACTGCGTCTCTTTAACACAATTTCTAACTTTAAAATAAATTTCTCTAAGTCCAATATAATGCATATCCTATTATCACCTGAAAACGGGACATACTAAAAAGAATGATGAAAAGGAATAAATAAAAAGAATGAGGATAATAACTTATTAGGTGTATAATATGTAGATGTCTAAAAGGTTTCTTTGGCAAGTTAGACATGGAATGAACATTATATATGAGCATTATAGGTGTGCAATGATCAGAAAACAGATTTAGATAATAGGAAAATGAAGGCATATGCCATATAACCAGGTGTATATTACGTTACCTGAGCATTATAGGTGTGGAATGATCATGAAATATCTGTAGATAATAATAGAATTAACACATATCCCATATAACCAGGTGTATATTATGTTACCTGAGCATTATAGGTGTGGAATGATCATGAAATATCTGTAGATAATAGGAGAATGAACACATATCCCATATAACCAGGTGTATATTATGTTACCTGAGCATTATAGGTGTGCAATGATCATGAAATATATGTAGATAATAGGAAAATGAAGGCATTTGCCATATAACCAGGTGTATATTATGTTACCTGAGCATTATAGGTGTGGAATGATCATGAAATATCTGTAGATAATAGGAGAATGAACACATATCCCATATAACCAGGTGTATATTATGTTACCTGAGCATTATACGTGTGGAATGATCATGAAATATCTGTAGATAATAGGAGAATGAATACATATGCCATATAACCAGGTGTATATTATGTTACCTGAGCATTATAGGTGTGGAATGATCATAAAATATCTTTAGATTACAGGACAATGTACGCATATGCCATATAACCAGGTGAATATTATGTTACCTGAGCATTATAGGTGTGGAATGATCATGAAAGATCTGTAGATAATAATAGAATTAACACATATCCCATATAACCAGGTGTATATTATGTTACCTGAGCATTATAGGTGTGGAATGATCATGAAATATCTGTAGATAATAGGAGAATGAACACATATCCCATATAACCAGGTGTATATTATGTTACCTGAGCATTATACGTGTGGAATGATCATGAAATATCTGTAGATAATAGGAGAATGAATACATATGCCATATAACCAGGTGTATATTATGTTACCTGAGCATTATAGGTGTGGAATGATCATAAAATATCTTTAGATTACAGGACAATGTACCCATATGCCATATAACCAGGTGTATATTATGTTACCTGAGCATTATAGGTGTGGAATGATCATGAAAGATCTGTAGATAATAATAGAATTAACACATATCCCATATAACCAGGTGTATATTATGTTACCTGAGCATTATAGGTGTGGAATGATCATGAAATATCTGTAGATAATAGGAGAATGAACACATATCCCATATAACCAGGTGTATATTATGTTACCTGAGCATTATACGTGTGGAATGATCATGAAATATCTGTAGATAATAGAAGAATGAATACATATGCCATATAACCAGGTGTATATTATGTTACCTGAGCATTATAGGTGTGGAATGATCATAAAATATCTTTAGATTACAGGACAATGTACGCATATGCCATATAACCAGGTGTATATTATGTTACCTGAGCATTATAGGTGTGGAATGATCATGAAAGATCTGTAGATAATAATAGAATTAACACATATCCCATATAACCAGGTGTATATTATGTTACCTGAGCATTATACGTGTGGAATGATCATGAAATATATGTAGATAATAGGGGAAGGAACACATTTCTTAGAATCAATCTTATAATCTTATAACCTTATTCAAGGTGGGAGTTGATCAGGGCTACATTGAGGGTTTTTATTTACCATGGTTAGAAAGGGGCGGACTCTAGAAATGTTCTTAACATGCAAGGGACAAGAGATTGTATATAGGAAGTGTAGTAGAGATCGGTGTCAAACATGACACACAGACAGTGAGCCTGCTGATTAGGCGTTATCTTGGTGCCGCACACTGAGAAGGAGATGTCAGATTTAGGGAGGTTAGTGGAGGGCGGGAGCAGAAGAAGTTCAGTTTTGGAAATGTTGAGTTTCAGATAGAGAGCGGATATGATATTGGAGACTGCGGTTAGACAGTCATTGGTGTTCTTTTGTACCGCAGAGCTAAGGTCGGGCTGAAGTGTATAATTGTGTGTCATCAGCATAGAGATGGTACTGGAAGCCAAGTCTGCTGATGGTCTGTCCAACAGGTGCTGGATACAGAGAGAAGAGAAGAAGACCAAGGACTGAACCCTGAAGGACCCAAACAGTGAGAGGAAGAGGGGAGAAAGTGGAGCCAGCAAATGATACACTGAAAGAGCGGTCAGAAAGATAGGAAGAGAACCAGGAGAAAGCCATGTCATTGATGCCGATGGAATGCAGCATAGAGAGTTAGGAGATGGTTGTCAACTGTGTCAAAAGCTGCAGAGAGATCAAGAAGAATAAGCAGAGAGCGGTCACCATTACGTTTTGTTGTCAGAATGCCATTGGTCACTTTGAGAGCAGTTTTTGTAAAGTGTAGGGGGTAGAAACCAGACTGTAATGGGTCTAGAAGAGAGTGGGGGGAGAGGTATCGGGTGAGGCGACAGTACACTAGGCGCTCCAGGAGTTTAGAGATGAATGGCAGGTTATAGACTGGTCTGTAGTTATTCATGCAGGATGGATCAAGAGAAGATTTCTTTAATAATGGAGTAATGATAGAGTGTTTGAAGGAGGAAGGGAAGATGCCAGAAGAGAGGGAGAGGTTGAACATTTTGGTTAGGTGAGTAGTGACTGCCGTAGAGAAACTGGAGTAGGTGTGAGAGAGTAGGGTCAGTGGTGCATGTAGTGGGATGAGAGAGAGGAGCCTGGAGACTTCTTCCTCTGTGACTGGGTCAGATATGGAGATTGAGCCGGAGGAAATATGTGGAAGAATGGGAGCAACAGCCCTTTGAGGTTGGGAGCTGATTTCCTGGATAAATGTTGTCTATTTTCTGCGTAAAGTAAGAAGCCAGATCATCAGCACAGAGGTCAGTGATGGGGCCTGCACTTTAGGAGTGAGGAGAGAGTGAAAGGTGTCAAAGAGTTTCTTTGAGTTGTTAGATAGTGAGGAGATCAGGGTGGTGAAGTAGGTTTGTTTGGCGAGGTGAAGGGCAGAGTTTCTAAGTTCTTTACTCAATTTATAGTTGATAAAGTTTTGTGCTGAGCAAGTTTTCCTCCACAGCCGTTCATAATTGAATTTTTTTTATAATAGTTACTTATGACCGTTAGCATATGAACCACTGAATTGTTAAGCACTTAAACCTTTGTTGGTGCAATATAAATAAAGATTATTATTATTATTATTATTATTATCCCAGAGATGGAGAGAGATGAAAGTATAGGGCGGTGATAGCGGGCGATGCGCAGAATGCTTGGCGCAGTGAGAAAAATAATCCATGGGGACGTTGGAAAGAGCAGAGCATGAAGTACGACCACAAAAAAAGTTTTAATGCCCAGCTTCTGAGTTAGTAAGAGAACTGTGCGATCCGCGACGCTGCTGAGAGGGGAAGTGCGCGTTGGTGAGTGCACTTGTATTGCCACTTGTAACTTATTTAAAGAGCCAGTGTCAAAAATAGAAACAACCTGTGGCAGGGAAGCAGGACTACCGGGCCATTTTATGGTTTTGTGCCAAAGCCCGTTGGGCATTTGCCCAGTTTGCCAGATTTATTTTATTTTATTTGAAAGTCAAAAGGTCAAAACATTGTTACTCTTTTGGTTGTCAGTGCTTTTTGCTTGAAATTATTATTACTATTATTATTTATTTAGAGAGCACCATTGATTCCATGCTGCTGTACACGAGAAAGGTTTACATAGAAACAAGTTATAAATACAATGAACAAACTAACAGTGACAGACCGATACAGAGGGGAGAGAGGACCCTGCCCTTGCGGTCTTACATTCTACAGGGCGATGGGGAGAGAGACAAGTAGGTTGGGTCTTCTCTGGTGGTGGTGGAGCACCAGGTCCAGTGGTGGAGGAGCACTGGGTCCTGTGGTGGAGGAGCGCCGGGTCCAGTGGTGGAGGAGCGCCGGGTCCAGTGGTGGAGGAGCGCCGGGTCCAGTGGTTGTGGAGTGCTGGGTCCAGTATTGGTGGAGCGCCGGGTCCAGTGGTGGTGGAGCACCAGGTCCAGTGGTGGTGTAGTGCTGGATCCAGTGGTGGTGGTGGAGCACCGAGATGCAGATTTGTTTCAGGGATACCATATTTATTAACATTTGCCTTTTTTATCACGTTTTTTCCACGTTTTGGGGGTCATTATGTTGAAAAAGCCAAACTTTTTGACCATGTTTTTATTTGTTGATTTTTTTTTTTATTTTTTTTTTCAGTATTCATTGAATGGGTTTTCTAGTCTAAGGTGGGCTTTGCACGTTGTGACATCGCAAGCCGATGCTGCGATGTCGCACGCGATAGTCCCCGCCCCCGTCACAGGTACGATATCTTGTGATAGCTGGCGTAGCGAAAATAATCGCTACGCCAGCTTCACATGCACTCACCTGCCCTGCGACCGTCGCTCTGGCCGGCGACCTGCCTCCTTCCTAAGGGGGCGGGTAGTGCGGCGTCATAGCGACGTCACATGGTAGGCGGCCAATAGCGGCGGAGGGGCGGAGAGGGGCAGGATGTAAACATCCCGCCCACCTCCTTCCTTCCGTAGAGCCGCCTGCGGCAGGTAAGGTGAAGTTCCTCGCTCCTGCGGCGTAACACGCAGCGATGTCTGCTGCCGCAGGAACGAGGAACAGCATCGTACCATCGCTGCAGCAAAATTATGGAAAAGTCGGAGCTTGCAATGATGATATGATAACGACGCTTTTGCGCTCGTTTATCGTATCATCTAGCATTTACACACAACGATGTCGAAAGTGACGCCGGATGTGCGTCACTTTCGATTTGACCCCACCGACATCGCACGTGCGATGTTGCAACGTGCAAAGCCGCCCTAACAGCTTTAGATGTTAGGTTGTTCTTGACATGGCAATTCTAAATATGTTAACTTTTTTTATTTTTTTTTAACCCCTTCACAAGCATTAACATACCAATATGTTTTGAGAAGGATGGTGTCCCTGACCTATGACATATACAGGTGCATCTCAATGAATTAGAATATCATCAAAAAGTTAATTTATTTCAGTAATTCAACACATGAGGTGAAGCGCATATATAGAGTCACTACAAACAGAGGAATTTATTTCATGTGTTTATTTCTGTTAATGTTGATGATTAGGGCTTACCGACATTGAAAACCTAAAGGTTATTATCTCAGAAAATTAAAGTAGGGAGGATGAAGGGTTAAAAATTGCGCTGCTGTATTCAAACATCAAAGGGTGTGTATAATACTGATTTATTAGTAAATGCGTTTCAGAGGTTCCTGGACCCTTGGTCAGGATCAATATCATATTGCCAAGTTTCTGGGAGCCCTGAAACGCGTTGACTAATAAACCAATATCCACCCTCTGATGTTTCATGGAATACAGCAGCGCGGTGTTGAACCCTTCATCCTCCCTACTCTATATGCACCACACTGGGGACTGCAGCAGCCATGATCTGCTTATATAGTGGTTGTGACTCTCACAACCATGCAAGGTGAAGCCTCTGATGCCTATTTAGGTCATACTTTATCTCTCAGACCCTTCATCCTCCCTACTTTAATTTTCTGAGATAATGACCATTGGATTTTCATTGGCTGTAAGCCATTGTCATCAACATTGACAGAAATAAGTACATGAAATAGATCCCTCTGTGTGTAATTACTCTATATAATATATGTGTTTCACTTTATGTATTGAAACATAATATACACCTGGTTATATGGCATATGCATTCATTTTCCTGTAATGTACATATATTTCATGTTCATTCCACACCTATAATGCTCAGGTAATATAATATACACCTGGTTATATGGCAAATGCGTTCATTCTCCTATTATCTACAGATATTTCATGATCATTCCACACCTATAATGCTCAGGTAACATGGTAACATAATATACACCTGGTTATATGGCATATGCGTTCATTCTCCTATTATCTACATATATTTCATGATCATTCCACACCTATAATGCTCAGGTAACATAATATACACCTGGTTATATGACATATGCGTTCATTCTCCTATTATCTTCAGATATTTCATGATCATTACACATCTATAATGCTCATATACAATGTTCATTCCATGTCTAACGTGCCCAAGAAACCTTTTATACATCTACATAATACACCTAATAAGTTATTATCTTCATTCTTTTTATTTATTCCTTTTCATCATTCTTTTTAGTATGTCCCCCTGAAAACAAAGAAAAGCTGTCTACTCTCTCTCCCTTTAAAGAATGTTCCTCCATCACTTATTTAGGTACAAAGCTCAGTAATTCTTCCAATCACCTTTACAAACTCAACTTTATGCCCTTTCTAAAGTCAGTAGAATCCTCCCTGATGTCATGGAAAGACGCCCCGATTTCCTGGTTTGGTAGAATTAATCTGATAAAAATGATAATTCTACCCAAAGCTCTTTACCTTTTACAAACCCTCCCAATAGATATCCCTCAACAATTTTTTTTTAAAAATGAATGCTATAATATCAAAGTTTGTATGGGCAGGGAAAAGTCATAGGATTAAACACAAAATTCTAGTAAATCTGAGACATAGAGGAGGTCTTGACCTTCCAGATTTCGAAAAATATAGGACAGCAGCACATATAGCAAGAGTGGTTGAGCTTCAGTCCCATACATCAACAAAACTTTGGACGATACTTGAATTGAGCGATTTACATAGAGGATTTCTACATTACTTGTGGCCTACTTCCTTTAACAAATTCAAATACAACAGTATCACAAATCCTTATACCATAACAACTCTCAAATTTTGGCATAAAACAAATGAAAAAATGAATCTGATACAAAGGATCTGCAAAGCCACTCCTATTCTTCACCTAATCCCCAATAGCTACAGATCACTCAAGAAAAAACTCAGCCACCTGGATCAATATAAAACCATGCCAATACAGTCATTAATAGACAAAAAGGACTCACTGAATAAAGGTAAACTTAATGCACTTATTTCCACACTAAAGCTGGAGAAAGTAGATATTCAGATCCTACAAGATACGATAAATCTACACCTTCCAGATATCTCTTCCTCAACTACGGACCCACCATTACTCAAACTCTTTCTAAACACAACAAAGGATGAAAAAATAATATCCAAAATACATAAAAACTTATCCCAAGATGTTGATGTTCCAGACTTTTTGAACAAATGGGAAACAGAATTAAATACAAAATTCCTCCAAGAAGAAATCCAAATAATTCTAGGGAACATTCACTCCCTCACTACTTCGGTGAGGTTTCAAGAATTAAACTACAAAATAGTCTCAAGATGGTATAAAACTCCAATTATATTAAATAAAATAAACAGCTCAATTTCCCCACTCTGCTGAAGATGTGAATCTGAACTAGGTACCCTGTCACATATCTGGATGAAATGCTCAAAAATCCAAAATTACTGGGAAAAAATTAGAGACCATATTAAAAAGGTGACCAATGCGGAAATACCCTTATCCTCCTAATTCATTCTCCTCAACTTAGATCCCTCAAAGTCACTCCTTAGGAAAAATTCTCTGTTACCACAAATACTTAATGCTGCTAAAATAGTCATAACAAGACATTGGAAGAGTGAAGAGCCACCCTCATTTAAAGAATGGATCAGAGAAATAGTTAAGACAGGTACACTTGAAAAAAATCAGACTGTCAAAAATCAAACATGGAAAAGATTTAAATGACTGGGAGGTTTGGCTAAATGCATCGTTATCATACTAAGAAGTTAGTTGAAAAGTTGTCTGATCAGCATGCAATGAGAAGTCTCATTTCGATAAAAAAAAAAACAAAACAGAAAACGTAGCAGGTTTTATTTTGTTTTCTTCTTTGTCTTTGCTCCTGTTGCTCCCCCTTTCTTATCTTACTCTCTCACGTATTATACCCCTATATTCTTCCGTATAATTCTCCCCCCCATCCACTTCCACCTTCTTTTTCTTACATCCCCTTTTCTTTATTCCTGAAACCACCTGACAGTGTTATAAGTTGTTAATATACTTAATTTTTTTTTTCTGAATCCACATTGTCATAATTTGTAAGAAAGTGTCATGATGGTTCCCTACCCATCTATGTTGTATTCTAAAATGTAAAAAAAAGAATTTAAAAAAAAAAAATTTTGGCCAAGATAAATCCATAAATTGTGGCTGCATTCCAGGAATGTCCTATAGCCCACCTACACTTTGTTCTGACCCTGTGTATGGCAAGCTTGATCAGATTAGGAAATATGCTAATCATTTATTAAATTATTGCAGCTACAAGTGCTATATCAGCTATGGGGAAGATAGCAGGTCAGACAGATTTGAAGGAAATGCTGTTGGAGGAAAACTGTTCTGCTACAGATCTGCTCAGCGTAGCAGCACAAATAGCACTAAATGTAAGTAGAAAAATAAAGACTTATAACATTACAAATATTAGTTTTCCAATTTCTAAGTTCTCTGTATTTTGGTACAGTATGTTATTATACTCCTAGGATTTTGATTGATGTAGACCTTTTCCATTTCGGTCATTAATCAATATCTATGTATTCTTACTAACAAAAGTAGTAAGTAAGCAATATATATAATATACAGAGTGTATGTGTGTGTGTGTGTGTGTGTATCTAATATATAAAGCTGTGTGTGTGTGTGTGTGTGTGTGTGTGTGTGTGTGTGTATGTATGTATGTATGTATGTGTGTGTGTATGTCAGGGATTGGCATCTGCACCGTCGCAGCTACAGCCACAAAATTTTGCACACTCACACTTCTGGACCCCGAGAACGTCATAGTCTATGTTTTGAGGGGAAATTTTAACCCCGCTCTTTACAGTTATTCACCAAAAAACCTGCCTCCATTAAAGCAAATGGAGCTGGGAGCCACAGTGCAGCCAGAACTTCAGAAGAATGTGCAGCCACACAGACAGGGAAAGAGGCAGACACAGACAGGGTAAGAAACAGACATAGACAGGGTAAGAGACAGACACAAAGAGACAGACTCAGACAAAGAGACAGACTAACAGGGAAAGAGACAGACAGGGAAAGAGAGAGACAGGTTAAGAGACAGGGAAACAGACAGACAGGGAAAGACAGGGAAAGAGACAGACAGGGAAAGTGACAGAGATAGACAGACAGGGAAAGAGACGGACAGACCAAGAGATAGAGAGAGAGACAGAGATATATATATACA
Source organism: Anomaloglossus baeobatrachus (assembly GCF_048569485.1). Classification (NCBI taxonomy): domain Eukaryota; kingdom Metazoa; phylum Chordata; class Amphibia; order Anura; family Aromobatidae; genus Anomaloglossus; species Anomaloglossus baeobatrachus. The sequence continues at coordinate 7,636 of NW_027444482.1, read as the reverse complement.
GGGGGGAGACAGACATTATAATTACATTTATATAGATTTGTTTTGTGTTTTATGTGTGCAGAATACATTTTTGGTAATACATTCTATTTTGTTAACAGCAGTTATTAACCCGGGCGAAGCCGGGTAGTGCAGCTAGTATATATATATATATATATATATATATATATGTGTGTATGTATGTATGTATATGTGTATATACATATATATATATATATATATATATATATATATATATATATATATATATATAGTATATATATATATATATATATATATATATATATATATATATATATGTATGTATATATATATATATATATATATATATACAGTGCCTACAAGTAGTATTCAACCCCCTGCAGATTTAGCAGGTTTGATAAGATGCAAATAAGTTAGAGCCTGCAAACTTCAAACAAGAGCAGGATTTATTAACGGATGCATAAATCTTACAAACCAACAAGTTATGTTGCTCAGTTAAATTTTAATAAATTTTCAACATAAAAGTGTGGGTCAATTATTATTCAACCCCTAGGTTTAATATTTTGTGGAATAACCTTTGTTTGCAATTACAGCTAATATTCATCTTTTATAGGACCTGATCAGGCCGGCACAGGTCTCTGGAGTTATCTTGGCCCACTCCTCCATGCAGATCTTCTCCAAGTTATCTAGATTCTTTGGGTGTCTCATGTGGAATTTAATCTTGAGCTCCTTCCACAAGTTTTCAATTGGGTTAAGGTCAGGAGACTGACTAGGCCACTGCAACACCTTGATTTTTTCCCTCTTGAACCAGGCCTTGGTTTTCTTGGCTGTGTGCTTTGGGTCGTTGTCTTGTTGGAAGATGAAATGATGACCGATCTTAAGATCCTTGATGGCGGAGCGGAGGTTCTTGGCCAAAATCTCCAGGTAGGCCGTGCTATCCATCTTCCCATGGATGCGGACCAGATGGCCGGGCCCCTTGGCTGAGAAACAGCCCCACAGCATGATGCTGCCACCACCATGCTTGACTGTAGGGATGGTATTCTTGAGGTCATATGCAGTGCCATCCAGTCTCCAAACTTCACGTGTGTGGTTGGCACCAAAGATCTCGATCTTGGTCTCATCAGACCAGAGAACCTTGAACCAGTCTGTCTCAGAGTCCTCCAAGTGATCATGAGCAAACTGTAGACGAGCCTTGACATGACGCTTTGAAAGAAAAGGTACCTTACGGGCTCGTCTGGAACGGAAACCATTGCGGTGGAGTACGTTACTTATGGTATTGACTGAAACCAATGTCCCCACTGCCATGAGATCTTCCCGGAGCTCCTTCCTTGTTGTTCTTGGATTAGTGTGGCGCCCCTGAGGCTTCCGTCGCCACAGGTCATTGCACCCCATCCAGCGGTGTGATGCCCCATTCTCAGAGAGAAAGAGAGTGAACTCCGGTCACCTGGTAAATCCACACTACACCCATTGTTAGGTACATACTGGGACCAGGGAAAGTGGCAGTTACCCCCCCATGCTGCATGCTGGGAGGGGCCGTAAGACCCATCCCTGCTCCTATAGGGTACAGCTTAGCAACTGGGGAGGTGGGAGGAGCCATCTGAGAGCAGACACAGAGAGGAAGGTCAAGTTAGTCCAGTCTACCTCAGGGAGGGAGAGAGTGAGGAGCCAGCATGTAGTTGGGGAAGAAGAACGAGAGAAAGGAGGGAGGAGGAGGCCTGCTGGAGGCAGGCAAGGAGGAGAAAAGAAAGAAAGAAAGAAGGAAAGAAAGCTCCAAGTCAGACAGGAGCAGAGAAACAGAAGGAGACGCTTCCTGGTGAAGATCCTGGGACCCAGAGGTCCAGGTGACACCACGTAGGAGACAGAAGGAGTCGCAGGGCCACGGGTAGTCTGTATAGCTGTCGGGGCAGTTTAGAGCTACGGTGGCCTGTTCCACAAGAACATCGGTGGAGGGATCAAGCTGCGACAGGGGACGGTCCCTAGAGACTGGAGGAGTGCAAAATCATCTCCAAACAGTAAAAACCGAGGCCCAGGGAAGGTTGTAGACTCCCAGGGCCAGAACCCATAGCAGACTTCCAGAAAAGGGGTAATCAGCCGACAGGTGACCCCCCAGCCTGGAGGCTGTAGTGGAGGCCAAGCCAGGTTCATCCTAACAAAGGCAAGGCTAAGGAAGACAGCAGAAGAAAGAGACACTAAGAGAAGGGTACCGGCTTTTACTCTCTGAACAACCCAGAAACGGCGGAGGTCCCTGACAGTGGTCCCAGCAGTCCAAGGGTTCCTGCCGGCCTTGACAAGAACTGTGAGTAAAGAACTTGAACTGCACCCTTGAAGTGGTCTCTGTTATTTCAGCTGCATAGACATTCACAAGCACCAACTGTGCCCCGGGCATTGCTCCACCTGTGGGGAGCAGTACCACCATTGCTGCCATAACACCACCCCGGAGGCCTCACACAGCAGCGGCGGCTTAATAGCCGCATACCACAGGTGGCGTCACGAACACAAACTTTATTCACCAAGCCACATATTTAACTGACACCCACCAGGGCCACGGAGCCGGGCCCAGCCACCACTGACTACCACCGGACTAGTCCGGCCCGGCACCGGGTGTCCCATAGCCCTGGGGTGGGCGAGTCATTAGCCTTGACTCTTCGGACAAGCCT